>NC_133324.1:819867747-820167747 GCF_042186555.1 Aquarana catesbeiana | reverse complement strand
TTGTCATATGTTTTTATGATTCATTTCATTTTGGCTTTTAACATACAATTCCAATAAATACTACACTAGAGTAGGGGTAGGCAACCTTTTGAGCACAGTGTGCTGAAAAATGTTTTCAAAGAAACTAAGCGTGCCAATTTTATAACAAAAAGATGTCAACTTCACACTCTTAATCACGAAAGGGATTTTTTATAAAGTAAATACTGTAACCTTTTTAGTAGTGAGAAATTAACATCCTGCACTCTCACACCTCAGATCAGCTCCAATTCATGCACCTTCACACCTCAGATCACTGTCCCCCCCACAAATCGGCCCCACTACTGTAACCCCCTGCACATCTGCCCCACTACTGTAACCCCCTGCACATCTGCCCCACCACTGTACCACCCTGCATATCTGCCCCACCACTGTACCACCCTGCTCTTCTGTCCCTCCACTGTAACCCCCTGCTCATCTGCCCCACCAATGTTCCACCTTTCTCATCTGCCCCACCACTGTACCTCCCTGCACATCTGCTCCACCGCCATATCCCCATGCTCTTCTGTCTCACTGCTGAACCATCTTCTCATCTGTCCTAACACTGAACTTATCTGCTCATCTGCCCCACCACTGTAACCCCCTTTCTCGTCTGCTCCATCACTGTACCTCCTGCACATGTATCCCACCACTGTACCCCCTGCTCTTCTGCCCCACCACTGTAACCCCCTTCTCATGTGTTCCGATGTACCTCCTTTCTCCACTGTACCCCTCTGCACATCTGCCCCACCTCTGTACCCCCCCGCTCCTCTGACCCACCGCTGTAACCCCTGCTCATCTGTCCCACCAATGTACCTCCTTTTTCCTCTGCCCCAACACTGAACCCCCCTGCTCATCTTTACCACCACTGTAACCCCCTTCTCATCTAGCCCAACACTGAACCCCCTGCTCATTTGTCCCACCACTGTAACCCCCTGCTCATCTGCCCCATCCCTGTACCCCCCTGCTTTTCTGTCTCACCACCGAACCCCCTTCTCATTCCTCCCACCACTGTACCTTCTACACATCTTCCCCACCACCGTACCCCCTTGCTCTTCTGTCCCACCACTGTAACCCCCCTGCTCATCTGCCCCATCAACGTACCCCCTTTCCTCATCTGCCCCACCACTGTACCTCCCTACACATCTGCTCCACTGCCATATCCCCATGCGCTTCTGTCTTACTACTGAATCACCTTCTCATCTGTCCTAACACTGAACCCATCTTCACCACTGTAACCCCCTATACATCTGCCCCACCACTGTACCACCCTGCTCATCTGCCCCACCAATGTACCTCCTTTCTCATCTGCCCCACCAATGTACCCCCTTTCTCATCTGCCCCACCACTGTAACCCCCTGCTCATCTGCCCCACCAATGTACCCCCCTGCACATCTGCTCCACCTCTGTACCCCCCTGCTCTTCTGTCCCACCACTTTACCACCCCGCTCTTCTGTCCCACCACTGTACCACCCTGATCTTCTGTCCCACCACTGTAACCCCCTGCTCATCTGCCCCACCAATGTTCCCCCTTTCTTATCTGCCCCACCACTGTACCTCCCTGCACATCTGCTCCACCGCCATACCCCCATGCTCTTCTGTCTCGCCGCTGAACCATCTTCTCATCTGTCCTAACACTGAACTTATCTGCTCATCTGCCCCACCACTGTACCTTCTGCACATCTGTCCCACCACTGTACCCCTTGCTCTTCTGCCCCACCACTGTAACCCCCTGTTCATGTGTTCCACCGATGTACCTCCTTGCTCCTCTGCACCTCTCCGCACATCTGCCCCACCTCTGTACCCCCCTGCTCCTCTGCTCCACAGCTGTAACCCCCTGTTCATCTGTCCCACCAATGTACCTCCTTCTCATCCCTCCCACCACTGTACCTCCTGCACATCTGCCCCACCTATGTACCTCCTGCACATCTGCCCCACCACTTTAACCCCCCCTGCTCATCTGCCCCATTAATGTACCCCCTTTTCTCATCTGCCCCAACACTGTACCTCCCTGCACATCTGCTCCACCACCGTATCCCCATGCTCTTCTGTCTCACTACTGAATCACCTTCTCATCTGTCCTAACACTGAACCCATCTGCTCATCTGCCCCACCACTGTAATCCGCTTTCTCATCTGCCCCACTAATGTACCTCCTGCACATCTGTCTCACCTCTGTACCCCTCTGCTCTTCTGGCCCACCTCTGTTCCCCCTGCTCTCCTGCCCCCCCACTGTAACCCCCTGCTCATCTGTCCCACCAATACACCTCCTTTCAAATCTTCCCCACTGCTCTACCCCCTGCTTTTCTGTCCCACCACTGAACCCCCTTCTCATCTGCCCCAACACTGAACCCCCCCTGCCCATCTACCCCATCACTGTACCCCCTGCTCTTCTGTCCCACTGCTGAGCCCCCTTCTGATCTCTTCCACCACTGTACCTCCCTGCACACCTGCCCCACCGCTGTACCCTCCTGTTCATCTATCCCACCTCTGAACCTCTCCTGCTTATCTGCTCCACCGCTGTACCCTCTTCTCATCTATGAAATGGGGGATATGCAGAGTGGTGAAAGGAAGCAGAGATGAGACACATCTACCTGTCCTGGCACACTCATCCTGCTGATCCACCTCTCACATCCAGCCCACGTGCTTGTATGTGATGTATGTGATGTATGTGATGTCACATACAAGCCTCTGGAATAGATGTGCAATGATGATCTCAGGGGCATTTTCTGAAAGCAGTGGGCCTGTGTGCAAGATCATAGATTGGGCCCCCGCAGCTGAGAAAAAGTGCGGCTCTCTGCGCCACAGGAAAAGTTGGGTGTGATTTTTGTTGCGCTGAATACTGGCTGTGGATTAAAGGGACACAGAGTGCAGGGGTTCAGTAGTAAGTGACGCAAAGGTTCATGAATAATTTCAACAAAGTTCCCAGAAGCTAAACAGTAATTCCACAAACTGTCACCTGATTGTGGTTTTCTCAATCACAGTGAAATCCCTTCCTTCTGAGATTGGTAGTGGCAACCAAGCGAGTCATCTTCCTCCAGATGGTGGACGGGGCTAGCAGGACTGTGATTGGCTTTAGAAGTGGCCAATGACAATCCTTCTCCTGGGACCGCCCCCCTAGCAGAACTGCACCCAATCTCTTCCCCATTACAAAAGCTGATGATTGTGCCTACAGAAAAGTTAGAGAACCAAGGAATGTTTCCCATCTTTTACAATGTGTGGGGGCACAGCACCCCCGCCCCCCCCCCCCCTCAGTGCAGGTGTGACATGGCGAATTCTGAAATTGGAATGCATTAGTGTCTCACTGACACTTCCCTGCACTGCTCTGCTGATGGGGAGGGAGTTGAGTGCCGGCAAAAGAGGCTTTGTGTGCCACTTGTACCAGTGCCGGGGGGGTTGCCTACCCCTGCTATAGAGACTCCATCTGGCTCCCAGTGAGCTTTATTTACTACAGCTACATCTAGATGGTGAGGGTATTTAAAAATAAAAAAGCATTCTCACACAAACTAAAACATAACAAAACATTTTTTTTTAAGGGTCCTTTCACATGGGCTTTTTGTTTAAGTCTGCCTGTCAGTTTTTCAGGCAGACCTGATCAGACCCTTCAGTCTCCCCTATGGAGCAGCGGAACCGATGACATCCGCCACAATCCAATCCAATCCTGCCCACAAAATCCAGACGGATAGTGGTTCTATTTTCCATCCGTCTGGCGGATCGGATTGTTTGAAGACGGACAGGGGGTCCGTTTCCACATGACATGAGAGCGGGACTGTGTCCGTGTCTGCTCTGCATAGCGGAACAGACAGGACCTGTCACCCACCTGCTCAGCGGGAATCAGCAGAGTGATCACCTGCTGAGCAAGTTGAAGTCCGCAAGACAGAGGCGCTCGTGTGAAAGGGGTCTAAGGGACAAAAGAGCTAGCTGTGACCAGCTAGGGATTTTCAGGTTCTAGCTAAATAATGTATAAAGAAATTGATTGTAATTAGCAGCCCCTGATGGTTACACCTAATTACAGTACAATGTAGCAACTTTTAGCCTTGGTGCACACCAGTTCAACTTGTCATGCCACTTGATAGTTGAAAGTCACATGACATGTTGCACCTTATTTGGTGTAATGGAACCATTCAAATCACTGGGACTCAAGTTGCAGTGACTTTACATCTGTTAAATGAGGTCGCACAGATGTCAGCAAGCTGAACATAAAATCGCACTGATAGTCGGCTTTGAAGTCGCGCTAAAGTAGCGTGACTTCAGAGCCACACTGGTGTGAACCAGGGCTTAACATTGTAGTTAGAAACAGGCCCCTTACACACTAGGCAGATTCCAATCTGATTAGCAGGGGATCAGCTCACAGATTCCTTGCTGATCTCGGCAGAGCGAGTTGATGACACAGTCACTACTTAGTTTCTGCAGAGCAGACATGGACAGAGCCTGCTCTGCTCTATGGGTGGCAAGCAGTGTAGCCAACCTAACAGATTAAAATTTACTGACACAACACCCAAAATTTACTGGCACAGCCAAGTTTTTACTGCCATTTCCAAAAGTTACAAAATTACAGTTTTATGCACAAATTTCACTATTTAGGCTACAAACAAAGACAATATGTAATTAGCAAAGTGATTTAACCACATGCGGACCGGGCCATAGCCGAAAGACGGCTACAGCGCGGTCGGCTTATCCTGGGAGGGCGTTCATGGACGTCCTCCCAGAATCCTGCTCCCGAGAACTTACGTGACCGCCGGGTCCAGAGGACCCGACGCATCACGGAAAACGGTGAACGGCCGCTGCTCGTGGCCGTTTACCATGTGATCGCTCCGTCAAATGATGGAGCGATCACATGTAAACAAACTGGTTCCTCCCTCCCCTCTGTGTACCGATTGGTACAGAGGGGGAGGAGCGGGGGAGGGATCGGATGGTAGCAGCGTTGTGGGCTGCATCTGTAGTGCCCACAACGCTGCTCTTTGACAAATAAAGCCACATCCAGCCATCCATCCATCCCTGCTCAGCCATCCCTCCATACTATAATACCCTGCAATACTCTGCACTACTCTGCAACACCCCACAATACTCTGCAATACCCCACAATACTCTGCACTACTCCGCAACACCCCACAATACTCTGCAATACCCCACAATACCCTGCACTACTCCGCAACACCCCACAATACTCTGCACTACTCCGCAATACCCCACAATACTCTGCAATACCCTGCAATACTCCACAATACCCTGAAATACCCCACAATACTCTGCAATACCCTGCAATACCCCACAATACTCTGCAATACCCTGCAATACTCCACAATACCCTGAAATACCCCACAATACTCTGCAATACCCTGCAATACTCCACAATACCCTGCAATACTCCACAATACTCTGCAATACCCCACAATACTCTGCAATACCCCACAATACTCTGCAATATCCCACAATACTCTGCAATACTCCACAATACTCTGCAATACCCCACAATACTCTGCAATACTCCACAATACTCTGCAATACCCCACAATACTCTGCAATACCCAGCAATACTCTGCAATACCCCGCAACACCCTGCAACACCCTGCAATACTCTGCAATACCCCGCAATACTCTGCAATACCCCGCAATACTCTGCAATACCCAGCAATACTCTGCAATACCCCGCAACACCCTGCAACACCCTGCAATACTCTGCAATACCCCGCAATACTCTGCAATACCCCGCAATACTCTGCAATACCCCGCAATACTCTGCACTACTCTGCAACACCCCGCAATATTCTGCACTACTCCGCAACACCCTGCAATACTCTGCAACACCCCGCAATACTCCGCAATACTGCGCAACACCCCGCAATACTCTGCAATACCCCGCAATACCCTGCAATACTCCGCAATACCCTGCAATACTCCGCAATACCCTGCACTACCCTGCACTACTCCGCAATACCCAGTCATACTCAGCCATACTCTGCCATACCCAGTCATACTCTGCGATACCCTGCCATACCCAGCCATGCGCAGCCATACCCAGCCATGCTCAGCCATACTCGGCTATACTCAGCCATACTCGACTATACTCTGCCATACTTGGCTGTACTGGGCCTCTGTATGTGGCCAGGCTGTGGAAGTCTCACACATGTGGTATCGCTGTACTCAGGAGGAGTAGAAGAATCTATTTTGGGGTGTCATTTTTGGTATGTACATGCTATGTGTTAGAAATATTGTATAAATGGACAACTTTGTGTTAAAAAAAAAAAAGTGTTTTAACCACTTCCTGCCCGCCGGCCATCATACGACGTCCTTGACTTTGTGCGGGGATATCTGAATGATGGGTGCAGCTACAGTCATCATTCAGATATCAGCTTTTTCAGCCGCCGATTCTCTACACCATAAGAACGATCATAGCGGCTGTTCCACTGCTTGATCACTCTTATGGGAGGCGAGAGGGGACCACACCCCTTCCCGCCGCCCTCCGGTGCTTCTACCGTCTCACCGCTACGATCGAAGCCAGGATCGTTTTTTTTTTTTATTTCAGGCTTCCCAGCCTAGAGGTGAGATGTGGGGTCTTATTGACCCAATATCTCACTGTAAAGAGGACCTGTCATGCCATATTCCTATTACAAGGGATGTTTACATTCCTTGTAATAGATATAAAAGTTATCGAAAAAAAATTTTTTTGGAAAAAAGTGTCTAACTAAAATAAATAAAGTAAAATGAACAATAAAAAGAAAAAAAAACATTTTTTTAAAGTGCCCCTGTCCGTGTGCTCGCATGCAGAAGCGAATGCACACGTAAGTCCTGCCCACATATGAAAACAGTGTTCAAACCACACATGTGAGGTATCGGTGCGAACGTTAAAGCGAGAGCAATAATTTTGGCCCTAGACCTCCTCTGTAACTCAAAACATGTAACTAGTAAAAAATTTTAAAGCGTCGCCTATGGGGATTTTTAAGTAGCGAAGTTTGGCACCATTCCACGAGCGTGTGCAATTTTGAAGGGTGACATGTTAGGTATCTATTTACTCGGTGTAACTTCATCTTTCACATTATGCAGAAACATTGGGCCAACTTTACTGTTTTTTTTTTTTTTAAAGCACAAAACTGTTTTTTTTCCCAAAAAAAAGCGTTCAAAAAATTGCTGCGCAAATACCGTGCAAGATAAAAAGTTGCAACAACCACCATTGTATTCTCTAGGGTCTTTGCTAAAAAAATATATATATATATATATATATATAATGTTTTGGGGTTCTATGTAATTTTCTAGCAAATAAATGATGATTTTTACATGTAGGAGAGAAATGTCAGAATTGGCCTGGGTGCTCCAGAACGCCTGAAGGTGCTCCCCTGCATGATGGGCCTCAAAATGTGGCCACGCTGTGTAAAAGTCTCACACATGTGGTATCGCCGTACTCGGGAGTAATAGCAGAATGTGTTTTGGGGTGTAATTTGTGGTATGCATATGCGGTGTGTGAGAAATAACCTGCTAATATGACATTTTTGTGGAAAAAAAAAAAAAGAAAAAAAAAAATCTTGATTTTGCAAAGAATTGTGGGAAAAAATGACAACTTCAAAAAACTCACCATGCCTCTTTCTAAATACCTTGGAATGTCTTCTTTCCAAAAAGGGGTCATTTGGGGGGTATTTGTACTTTTCTGGCATGTTAGGGTCTCAAGAATATAGATAGGCCGTCAGTAATTCAGGTGTGATCAATTTTCAGATATTGGTACCATAGCTTTTGGACTCTATAACTTTCACAAAGACCAAATAATATACACCGATTTGTACTTATTTTTACCAAAAATATGTAGCAGTATAAATTGTGGCCAAAATTTACGAAGAAAAATTACTAATTTGCTAAATTTTATAACACAAACAAAGAAAATTTCATTTTTTTACCAAATTTTCAGTCTTTTTTCTTTTATAGCGCAAAAAATAAAAAACCCAACGGTGGTTAAATACCACCAAGAGAAAGCTCTATTTGTGTGAAAAAAAGGACAAAAATTTCATATGGGTCAAAATGTGAGAGCACCGAAAGCTGAAAATTGATCTGGTTAGGAAGGGGGTTTAAGTGCCCGGTTGTCAAGTGGTTAAGGTAGATAATAAGGCAAAAATATTTCTTATTTTATTTTCGATATAGTAAGTAAGTAGCTCAGGGACAGAACTCAGGAGGGCACGAAATTAGAATGAGCGCACACATACATGAAATTGACTCTCACAGTGATACTGACAGCAGTGTGCAGCAGTACAGATTACCGACACGACACGTCCCCTCCTGAGTCACAGTGACAGTCTCTCTCCAAGCCAGGTGGTCCCTCCAGTCCAAACAGCACTGATGGTCCCGCTCCTGGCCTGCCTTGCTTCCATCCCGCAGACCCATACACAAGGCTCTGGCCGCTCTGCTTGGTTCCATTGCACCATGACATCACAGGACATGTTCAGGCACCTCCTCCACCAGAGCCGCCCGAACACACTGTAGCAGGCACTCGTATGGTCTCGGCTGGCTCCGGGCCGAGCGCCAGAGCCATATTTTTTACTGACAACCTTTTCTTTTTACTGGCATTTACTGGCAGGAGAAAATTGCCTGTTTTTTACTGGCTGCCAGTACAAATACTGACGTTGGCAAAACTGGTGGCAAGGCGTGAACAGGCTCCACTGTCCGTTTACACCCGACTACCCTCCAATCTGCCTTAGCAGAACCAATCGGACCCAGAGGTAGGCGGGTGTAAACGGACACATGCCTGTTTACACCTGCCTGCCCTAAGGGATGAATGGACCTTCAGTTCAGGTCCGCCTGAAAAACAGACAGATCGACATAATTGGAACACCAATATGAAAGAGGCCCTAATTACACAGATGGTAACATAGTTGTTACAGTAATCCATGTAGAAAACCACTGATATTTTAGGAAGTACTAGATTTGCCCCGGAGGCAATCCGGGGAGTATCATATGGTCTAGTAGATCTTAAAATCCTTCAGGCATTTGTTCTTTAGTTTGGATTAGAGCCTCTGTCAAGTTTATATTACCGTATTGCTATGGTAGATCGCCTTTCAGAGTGCAGAGTAGCCACTGTCAGGTATTCAGGAGGCAATCCCGTCACCTCCTGAATGCCTGTTTTTATGATGAATGGAAATTTACAATGAAGGGTTATAATGCTGCAAATGTGAGCCTTTTTTTACCTTAATGCATTCCTTACATTAGGGTAAAAAATGTTTAGGTAAAATCAGAAATGTTCTTATTCTCAAAAGTATAGCCCCCCTCACCACCCCTTATATATACCTGAGTCCTTACCTGATCCCGCACTGTACCCATCTACATCGGGTCTCTGCTCTCACTTACCGGTCCCACTGGCTTTGCTGAAACAGCGGGAGCCATTGGCTCCTGCTGCTGTCAACCAAATCCTGTGACGAGTAAGTGGGGGCAGGGCTGAGCTGCAGTGTCTGTGTCTATGGACAGAGGCAACGCAGCTTGGGATCGAGCCCACAGGTGTGTCACCATAGGAAGTCGCTTCCTATGGTGGCACACCAAGAAGAGGAAAAACTTTAAAAAAAAAAATAAAAAACACTTTAAGTTTACAATGACTTTCAAATCCAAAGGCCTGTGTCAGGTCACCTTATGGCTAGGTGACAGGTGCACTCTGTAGGAGTCAGAAGTGCACCTCTAGGTAGTGGACACTAGGACTGACTGCTGCGCATTGAACCCTGGGAGGTTCAGGAAGGTCTACTGGATCACTGACACAGATCCCACTGGGAGCTAGAGCATAGATTCCCCAGGGCACGGAGTCTAAGAGCCAGCAGGTGTTCACCAGAGCCTCTAGTGGTGAGGATGGACTGAGCTGCAGTCTGGCTCCAGGTCGCGGCCCCCAGGGTCTCACAGCTCACGCTCACGGTAGACTACAGGAGAAGAGTAAGGAGGCAGCAGGCTGGAACAACAAGGAAAGAACATTTTTAGAAATGAACACATGGAGACAGGTAAGCTGACAGAGAAACTCTATTGCATAACCATGACAGCCTGCTTGCTTGTTCACTAGTGAATGCACACCTCCAAACTTTTTGAGATGGGAACGAGGGACACCTATTAACAAAAGTATGTTGGCATAAGACACACACCCCTGCCACGCCCCCTTAAAGGAGAATTATCCAAAAAAAGTATTAGTTAAACCCACAAGTGCTTTTTCTTTTACCACTACTATTCCTTTATATTGGCTTTTGAAATTTACAAATGCAGCAACTTAGAAATTGGATGAAAGGTTTAGCACTGGGAAACATTTTTTGAAAGCTAAAAAGTGCATTTTATATACAACTATATAAATCAGACCAAAATGAGGGACACATGAGGAGGAAAGAGGGACTGAGGGCTTTGTTCCAAATCAAGGACAGTCCCTCGAAATCAGGGACAGTTGGGAGCTATGTTGAATGAAACAGTGCTAACATTACTGGCTCAATAAGTAGTAGAATACTTGACTGACGTATAGTACATCCTTGTTAGGGTAATGATGTAGCATAGTGGATCCGTATACTGATTGGGGCCCACTGTTGAGCGCTGTATAGGAAGTAAACTGATTTGTGCTATTTCCATCCACTCTACCAGTTTGCCAGCAAAGTGAATAGCTAATAGTTCTGACTTCACTCATTCCTAATTAGGGGGAAGAAGCAATGTCAGGCAGCCGTGATGGCTTCAGCAGTTTAATTATCCAATGTTTCCTGTCCTGAGTAACAACTATTTATATAGTATGCAACAGAACATGAATTAAACTGCTGTAAATGTGCACCAGAACCATTTACTTTAGTGTAAGACTGAAACAAAAACCTATACCACAAGACATACTGTATGTAGGCTGCATTGCTATTTTCTCTTCCTCAAATGTCTTCAACATTTTCCATGCCACTGATCTAAAAAAAGTTAGAAAATCTTTAGTTCTGGCTTTCTAAACTGCATGCTTGTTTGGTTTAGTGACTTAAGCTCCATTGACACCTGTACAATTTGTTGCTTGTTTGCTAAAGCGCAACAATGCATGGCAATCCATTTAACATTATTTTCTTTTGCGGCCCATTCACACTTATGAATTTTTCTGTAGTGCGTTTTTGTAAGAGGTGCAGGCAGGTGTGACTTTGGCCCCATAGACTTCAATGGGACTTTCTAAATTCCGGCCTCGCTCTGGGTGACGTCAAATCTCTGCCATATCTATGGCAGCGCGTGTACACCTGGCCATCCCAGGAGCTGTATGCACGTAATGTGTACCAAGGCCAAATCTAAGTGGGTGCTTGGGTGGGCTGTGCTCCCTAGATTTTGGTCTTACCCCTTCAAGACCAGTGACATCAGCAGGGTGGACCCTGTAATGAGGCACCGAAGCCCAGCCCAACCACTATGCACACATTCATAAAGATAAAATTGAAAGCGTGTTGATACTTTGCACTTCCACATCAGACAGGCTAGATTGAACCCTATAACATAAGCCAATGATGCAAAATGTTAGGGTAAAAAACTGTGGTAATATATACAAAACGATTCTGCGCTACCCTACACAGAAGAAAATAGCAGCTAACACAACCAACAAGGCATAGACAAGAAAAAAACAAAATAGGTGTAGCGCTAGAGAATATCAAATATGTAAAAACGTATTAGGTTAATACTCCCAAAGGTGAACCAAAAAGTACATTTATGTATATTAAGTGAAAAGTCCTTCAAGAAACTAAATACTTCAAGAAGACATCTGTGGTGAAAATAAACACAGCACCACCTGAAGATGAAGAGGCTTACCAGATGAGATGGACCCAAAGGGCGTACACCAAATTGGGTCAGGTAGGCTTAGGTGGTGAGTGGTACAGGGCGACCTGGAAAGATGATACGAGTGGATGGACCGACTTGATGCTGTATCCCTTTAATTGGTGGATGCCCAAACCAGGGGGGACGATGTAGTTGAAGCAAGCCAGATGGTATCAAATCCCTCAGAGTCGGGTTAGTAGAGCCGAACGATAATGTGGATAAGTGGAAAAAGAAGGAATGGCCACATAGTGTGAATCCGTAAAAATAAGTAATTTATTAAAAATAAACAGATGTACACTCACATGTAAATCCAGATAAAACAAATGACACAGCGCTGAGAAAAGACGTGGCGACAGTGGGGTCCTACCCGACACGTTTCGTCTTCATAGACGTCATCTGGGGGGTCAAAATAAAGATAAAATTGAAAGCGTGTTGATACTTTGCACTTCCACATCAGACAGGCTAGATTGAACCCTGTAACATAAGCCAATGATGCAAAATGTTATGGTAAAAAACTGTGGTAAGTTTGCAGCTGAACCAAGTCTCAGTAATAAAACTACATCATGCAAGCTACTGAATCTTCTTTTTCTGATTCAAAAAATCTCAGCTATGAATAATTAAAGAGTATAATAAGAATTAATTGAAAAAAATCTAGCAAGATCTTTTTCCCTCAAAAAAATACTTTTGTAGGTTTTATGGGGTTCTGTTGGATCATCATATTTGTTTGCACTTAGGCTAATAGGTCAGTAAGTGTTAGGTGCTAATATACAGTTGGTGGTTAGGAGGTGGTATATATAGTTTGGTGGTAATACATAGTTGTTGGTTGCACCATCAGATTGCAATATATGTGGTCAGCTTTAGTACAGTTCAAGAAGCAGTGAAAGGGGCCACTATGGCCCACATAGAACACGCAGAGCTAAATGCTTACATGCACACCCTAAGACCATGAGAAAACTTCAAATATAACTGCAGCAACCTGCTAATGTGGTCAACACTTCAACAATTTTGAGGTCTTTGGGCAGTAAAGTCAAATTTAGGATTATTACTGACAATTTATGAGAGTGCAAACTACGCTATACCTCATCAACCAATCCAACCTCTGCATCCATTGTCAAGCTGGAGTAGACTGGTTGACGGGACCATCCATCAAAGCACATATGTTGACCCAAGTACATTAAGTATAAATAATAAACTTGTACCTTCATCTTAGTTACCTCCACGTTGTCCATGGCCTCATTCAAAGTCCCAAATTCCCTACTTTCAATTTTCAAGTACATTAAGTAATTGTAAAGCCTGAAGGCTTTTTACCTTCATGCATTATATGCATAAAGTAAAAAAACTTCAGCATGCAGCTACCCCCACAGCCCCCCTTGGACTTGATCCTGATCTTGATCCAGTGATGTACATGAGTGGCGGCTGTCCCGCCTCTCTGCGTCCACACTGGCTTATAGATAACAGTGGGAGCCATTGACTCCAGCTGCTGTCAATCACAGCCAGTGAGAAGGAAGCAGGGGCTGGGCCAAGTCCCATTCTGTGTGTCTTATGGACACACAGAGAGGGGCTCTGGAGCAAGCAGCTTGCAATGGGGGCACTCGGCAGGGGGGAGGAGCCCAAAGCACCAGCACCGGACCCAAGAAGGAGAGGATCAAGGCTGCTCTGTGCAAAATCCTCACACAGAGCAGGTAAGTATAACATATATGTTAGTTTAAAAAAATTAAAATAAGCCTTTAGTATCACCTTAAAGCCCACCTTTTTACTATAGAGGAACCCTTGAAATTATTTTAGGTAGTAAGGAACCCCTATTAAAATTATTATATCTGCAGCTCATGGTACATCAGTAGCGATATGTCCCCTTACACTAGACAGGAGATCAATAAACAGGAGATCAATAAACCATTGCTCACTGCTCAAGGAACCCCTAACAACCTCTGGAGGAACCTAGGTTGCTCTGACAATTTGGTTTCTTTAGTAAACAGCCACAGTCTTATTATAAAAGCCTCTACCCCTGCCAGCATGCTGCCAAGAAGGATCCTAGCTCCCTGTTTAAAAGCATTGATCTTTCTGAAGGGGTTTCGACATGTTCTCTGCTGGGTTGGAGCTAGAGCTCTCCAATTTGTAGGCAATGCAAGTTTTGCTAGCTGGAGATATCAGTAGGTAGCATGCTGGACCTGTACAGAAAGACCACCGCTTCCCTACAGAGTACAAGGGCTCTTCCCTGCAGCCAGTGTGCTGTGGCTTCTTCTTAAGTAAACAAAAAGTAAGACGTTGCACACTTTTGGTTTCATATGTAAAACATGCTGCGCTAAGAAACTAGATTAAAATCTTAAAACATAATATTAAAATGTTACAAAAAAAACAACCACAGACAAAGGTGCATAAGTGTATGTAACTCAAAAACATTAAAATAACTTATTAGAAAAAATTGATACACTAATGCCCCGTACACATGGTCGGATTTTCCGACGGAAAATGTGTGCTAGGACCTTGTTGTCAGAAATTCCAACCATGTGTAGGCTCCATCACACATTTTCCTTCGGATTTTCCGACACACAAAGTTTGAGAGCAGGCTATAAAATTTTTCGACAACAAAATCCGTTGTCTGAATTTCCGATCATGTGTACACAAATCCGACGCACAAAGTGCCACACATGCTCAGAATAAATAAAGAGATGAAAGCTATTGGCTACTGCCCCGTTTATAGTCCCGACGTACGTGTTTTACGTCACTGTGTTCAGAAATATCGGATTTTCCGACAACTTTGTGTGACCGTGTGTATGCAAGACAAGTTTGAGCCAACATCCGTCGGAAAAAATCCTAGGATTTTGTTGTCGGAATGTCCGATCAATGTCCGACCGTGTGTACGGGGCATTAGTGTATTTGAATAAAGTCCAATATTACAAATAATCCCAAATGGTGCAGAAAAAAAAATCATAAATGGAGCAGACAAAATCAAATTTCCCCTGTAGTTAAGTGTGCTCCAAATGAGAAAACCTCCACTGTCCCCCAGAGACTAAGATCTTACTTCCAATAATGGCCCTTACTACAAAGGTCAATCTAGTATATTGTCAGGAACAAGGAGCCAAAGAAAACTTGGACAAGATATTGGAGAATGGACATCTTCAATCTGATCCAGCTCGTATGAATAACCAATCAGATGGACCAAAAAGTCCAGCTCCACAACTACATTACATGGGCAGGCCAACCAGAAGGAAAGACATCTCTCAAGCTACTCAGTTTCAGCAACAGTTATTTTGATGTTTTTGATTTACACATTTCATTGTAGTTGGTTATATTGCAACATTTTAATATTATGATGTTTTCATGCAGGGCCAGGTCTGGGGGTTGCTTGAGTGGGCTGTGACCCCCCCCCCAGATTTCAGTCATGCTCGTCCAGGAATAGTGATGTTGGTATAAGGAAGTAGATGGGCTGGGGTGCAGTGCACAGCCTCCATGGCTGCACACTGTCTTGCCCCTATCTGCCGTTTTGCATAATTCATTTCCATAGTGCAGGTGACAGACCAGGATGCACAGCGTCCTTCATTGCTATGATGATGGTGACTCCTTAAAACAAATTGTGTTAATCCAAAGTGGGGATTTAGAAGAGGATGGAAGTCCTGCTTCCATGCAGACCTTCCTCCATCTGTCTTGCAGATCTGCCTGCAATGATGCTGCAGCTGCATTAAAGATTTGAAGGGAAGACCCTGAAGTCACAGGGGCTGACACCAATGTTAACAGAGGAGGACTCTAATATGAAGGGAGCAATGCTGACATGATGGGGACTGGCTCTGATGTGATGGAGGAGCTCTGATATGAAGAGCTGGGGGGAATTCTGAGGGAGATGATAAAATTAAAGTGTGTTGACAGAATGCCCTCCTGACTTTTTTTCACTGTACCCCCGGATTAGGCAAGCTAGATCTGACCCTGATGTGTGTGCATGGGGGCGCATACACACATGCCACTGGCGTCACTGTCTGGTCCTTTAGAACTGGCAGAGACTCACAGCTTCTGTGCATGATTAACAAAAGACAACACTGGACTCCGTGATCCACTAATTATGTTTTTTTTTTAGATAAGACAGGGACAAGTGTTGGGAATTTTGAATTTTTTTGAGGGTTAGGTTATCCCTAAAACCAGGGATAGCCAAGCTACAAGCATTTTCATAGGATGATTAATGGCAGCTTCCACATTTCTCTCAGTACAGGTTCCTTTGATGGAGGCCCTCTCCCATTCTCAGTGCTGACCCTTATTTGTCAAAATCAACGTGGTCCTCAGGTACAGTTGCCCCTTATTCTCACCTACTATGATTGCTTTTGTTTTCTTTTAATTAAGACAGTTGAGACATACTTGAGGCATTATGGATACTAATTCCTCATAAAAACATTAGCACAAAGAATGCTACCTATAGCCAAAATATAGTTCATGACTTCCTGCGCCAGCAATTCTCTCCTTAGCTAAATATAGCCTATTTTAGTCTATTCTATGAAGTTCTTCATTGTAAGATCTTTTCCCATAGTGTTATAATACAGGGGTTTCACCAGTGTGAATTCTCATTATTTTTATGACTATTGGTATCCCACGGGACTCTATTTTTAACTCAGTATCTTTCTAACACAGGAGACTATCAACTTGTTTTGCTCATTACCTCCCAAAATAATAATCTTCTTGTCACAACTCAGATAAACTCCTACAGGCCTTTTATCTGTAGAGCAAGGACAAAGCTATTATGATTAATTATGTTTTGGCTGCTTGGTCTTCATATTCTCGGCAATTAGAAAAGAAGAAAAGAAAAGCAGTTAAAACATTGAAAATGAAGCCACATGCAAAAATAACGTACCGTATAATCTGTGCAGTGAGCAGTTTTTCAAAGTTCATCGGCAATGCTGGGGGCCACATTTAGGGCCATGTCAGACAGGTGATTTATTTGCAGCAACCTTTTTTTTTTAAAAAGACTTCTTGGTAAGGAAATCATAGTTATTTTCAATAGAATCAAAAACTTTCTAATTTTACAGTGAATTGTATCTCAGTTGCACAGCGATTGAGTTTTTGCAGCGTTTCATGTCAGGGACAAGATCAAGAGCAACAATCGCCCTGCATTCACCTATATGGTTTAGCTACACATCACTGAAGCGATTTGTAGCAGTGAACACTAATGTAATTAATGCGACCTGGAAAAACTTTTTAGTGCCTCTCCAAGCCTGAGGTGTGATATGCTGCCCGCAGGGATGAGGGGCCTGGCATCATTTAACTCCAGAGTAAGAAGTGTAGGTCGCTGCTCACCCAGCCCAGTGTATGCAAGTATAGACAACGGCCTCATCCAGTGCTGCCAGTGGAGTCCCACACTTCTTCCACTAATGTAATTATGTAGCACAAATTTCACCTGGAACTTTAAAAAATTGCTTCTTTGCAACAGATCACACTGACTCCCCTCTCTATTCCTTTTTGTCTTTTCAAATACAGTGCTTTGAAAAAGTATTCATACCCCCTGAAATTTCCACATTTTGTCATGTCATAACCAAAAACGTATTTTATTGGGATTTTATGTGATAGACCAACACAAAGTGACACATAAATGTGAAGTGGAAGGAAATGGATAAATTGTTTTCAACATTTTTTACAAATAAATATCTGAAAAGTGTGGCGTGCATTTGTATTCAGCCCCCTTTACTCTGATACCCCTAATTAAAATCTAGTGGAACCAATTGTCTTCAAAAGTTACCTAATTAGTAAATAGAGTCCACCTGTGTGTAATTTAATCTAGAGCTTGACAGCTCTTATGTAGATGAGGGCGGGGCCACCGTCACGTGATCTCTCCCCCCTCTAACAAGGGGAAATGCCGGGGTTTCCCAGTGATGTGTATGGCTGACCCCGCCCCCCTCTGATGCAATGCAGGATTCCCGTTGCATCAGAGGGGTGGCAGGGTCACCCGTACATGTCACTGGGAAACCCTGGCGTTTTCCCTTGTCAGAGGTGGACTGAGTCACGTGACGGGTGGCCCCGCCCTCAGCTACATAAGAGCTGTCAAGCTAGCGCCGCGTAATTGGCTGGGTGCCTCCGGTGGAGGCAGGATCCTGTGCGTGTTCCTCGCTGGAGTCGCTGGAGATCATCCATCGCTGGAGATCGAGAATTGGATTACATCGCTGAAGTAGGAGCATGGATTTATTGGATTACATCACTGGAATCTCTTTTTTATTTTTATTTTTATATTTTGAATAAAGGACTTGTCCCAAGCTGTTTCCTGTGGTTTTTTAACATTTTGACACTTTCTTTTTGTGAAATGGTAGGGGTACAATGTACCCCTTACCAATTCACATGGGGGGGCCGGGATCTGGGTTTCCCCTTTGTTAAAGGGGGCTTCCAGATTCCAATAAGCCCCCCGCCCGCAGATCCACACAACCACTGGGCAAGGGTTGTGGGGTTGAGGCCCTTGTCCCCATCAACATGGGGACATCCTCCCCATGTTGAGGGCACGTGGCCTGGTACGGTTCAGGAGGGAGGGGCGCTCTCTCACCCCCCTCTTTTCCTGTGGCCTGCCAGGTTGCGTGCTCGGATAAGGTTCTGGTGTGGATTTTTGGGGGAACCCCATGCCATTTTTTTTTATTGTGGCGCGGAGTTCCCCTTAATATTCATACCAGACCTGAAGGGCCTTGTAATGGAATTTTGGGGGACCCCCCGCGCATTTTTTTTTTAATTTTTCAATGACTTTCAATGACTTTTATGTGTATTGTCGGGACCAACAATTCATTAATAGCCGGCACTAGCGCTAGCACTTTTAAATGACTATTTTTTCCTTTAGAAATGTCATTTTGCTCTCGGACTGTTATAAACACGGGAAGCATGCGCTACTTTACAGGCATACTATAGACACCCCCCAGGTACAAAATTTAAAGGAATATTTCACTTTTAATGTTTCACTTTAAGCATTGTTAAAATCACTGCTCCCGAAAAAACGGACGTTAAAAAAATTTTTTTTTGCATTGATACATGTCCCCTGGGGCAGGACCCAGGTCCCCAAACACTTTTTATGACAATAACTTGCATATTAACCCTTAAAATTAGCACTTTAGATTTCTCCCATAGAATTTTAAAGGGTGTTCCGCAGCTTTTCGAATTTGCCGCAAACACCCCAAATTGTTCGCTGTTCGGCGAACGGGCAAACAGCCAACGTTCGTGTCGAACTCATGTTCGACTCGAACAGATAGCCCATCCCTAATCTTGACATAAGCGTAGTTGTTCACACACTTCCTGTTATAAGGTGATTTTAATAATGCGTAAAGTGAAACAATAAAAGTAAATTATTCCTTTAAATTTTGTACCTGGGGGGTGTCTATAGTATGCCTGTAAAGTGGCGCATTTTTCCAGTGTTTAAAACAGTCCCTTCACAAAATGACATTTCTAAAGGAAAAAAGTCATTTAAAAGTACTCACGGCTATAATGAATTGTCTATAGGAGAAATCAAAAGTGCTAATATTAAAGGATTATATGCATGGAATTGTCATAAAAAGTGTTTGGGGACCCGGGTCCTGCCCAAGGGGACATGTATCAATGCAAAAAAAAGTTTTAAAAACGGCCATTTTTTTGGAAGCAGTGATTTTAATAATGCTTAAAGTGAAACAATAAAAATGAAATATTCCTTTAAATTTCGTACCTGGGGGGTGTCTATAGTATGCCTGTAAAGTGGCAAATTTTTCCTGTATTTAGAACAGTCCCTGCACAAAATGACATTTCTAAAGGAAAAAAAGTCATATAAAAGTACTAGCGGCTATAATGAATTGTCGGGTCCCGGCAATACAGATAAAAGTAATTGAAAAAAATGGCATGGGATCCCCCCAGTCCATTACCAGGCCCTTTGGGTCTGGTATGAATATTAAGGGGAACCCCGAACCATAATAAAAAAAAATTGCGGGGGGGGTCCCCCCAAATTCCATACCAGGCCCTCCTGAACTGTACTAGGCCACATGCCCTCAACATGGGGAGGGTTCTTTGGGGTAGCCCCCCAAAGCACCTTGTCTCCATGTTGATGGGGACAAGGGCCTCATCCCCACAACCCTTGCCAGGTGGTTGTGGGGGTCTGCGGGCGGGGGGCTTATCGGAATCTGGAAGCCCCCTTTAACAAGGGGAGCTCCAGATCTCCCCCTGTTTGAAATGGTAACGGGTACATTGTACCCGTTACCATTTCACAAAAAAAGTGTCAAAATTAAAAAAAAAACAAAAGACACACTTTGGGGCAAGTCCTTTATTGAAAAATAAAAATGTCCCACGAAGTCCATGTCCCCATCTTCAAATTGTGCTCCTGCATTGTAACCCTGTCACATGGACTTGCAATGGAGACTACAAGAGACTAAAAAAAAAAAGACCCCAAAAGCACCCTCCCTATGTTGAGGGCATGTGGCCTGGTACGGTTCAGGAGGAGGGGTACTCTCTCGTCCCCCTCCCTCTCTTTTCCTGCAGCCTGCCAGGTTTTTTTTTTTTTTTTTGGGGGGGGACCTCCACCCCATTTTTTTTTTAATTTTGGTGCGGGGTTCCCCTTAAAATTGGTCTGGTGTGGATTTTGAGGGGGACCCCCACACCATTTTTTTATAATTTTGCCGCTGGGTTCCTTTTAAAATCCATACCAGACCTGAAGGGTCTGGTATGGATTTTGAGGGGGACCCCTATGCCATTTTTTAAAAAAAATTGACGCAGGGTTCCCCTTAATATCCATACAAGACCTGAAGGGCCTGGTATGGAATTTGGGGGGACCCCCACGCTATTTTTTTTTTTTAATTTTGGTTCGGGGTTCCCCTTAATATTCATACCAGACCCAAAGGGCTGGTTCGGGGTTCCCCTTAATATTCATACCAGACCCAAAGGGCCAGGTAATGGACTGGGGGGATCCCATGCCATTTTTTTCAATTACTTTTATCTCTATTGCCGGGACCCGACAATTCATTATAGCCGCTAGTACTTTTAAATTACTTTTTTCCTTTAGAAATGTCATTTTGTGCAGGGACTGTTCTAAACACGGGAAAAATGCGCCACTTTACAGGCATACTATAGACACCCTCCAGGTACGAAATTTAAAATAATATTTTACTTTTATTGTTTCACTTTAAGCATTATTAAAATCACTGCTCCCAAAAAAACGGCCGTTTTTAATTTTTTTTTTGCATTGATACATGTCTCCTGGGGCAGGACCCGGGTTCCCAAATGCTTTTTATGACAATTACTTGCATATAAGCCTTTAAAATGAACACTTTTGATTTTTCATGTTAATGTCCCATAGACTTTAACGGTGCTCCGGCGGCTTTCGAATTTGCCCCGAACACCGCATATTGTTTGGTGTTTGCAGAACATCCGAACAACCAAAGTTCGGCCTGAACTTATGCTCGGGCCGAACCGTTTGCCCATCCCTACTTCCCAGTACTACTTATACAGTACTTATCTACTCTTCCTTCCTCTACCACTTTATTCATCTGCAGGAAAGACACCCCACATAGCAGTGCTGATGGATTCTTTAAAAGGATCTCACAGGAGAAAAGTATGGTAATTGCCACTGTTGATCCTTTTTGAAGGTGCATGCTGTAGGGTGAGTCGCTGACCTGGAACAAATGTGCATATCAGGTGTCAAGACACTAAGTAATGGATAAGGATGGCAGCCCCAGAACAAGCACTCAATATACATCAAAAACAAGTCAGAAGTGGCAGCTCTATTTTTTTTTTTTTATCCGGACAGAGTTTCTTTAGGTAAAAAAAAAAATCTTAAAAATAATACCTTCAATATTTTTGTCCAATGCAGCATACCACAGCACCTAGTGCCTTCATATCTCTACATTGTGGTGCACTGAACGCTGGTGCATTGAATTTCCCCATTAAAAATTAACATATACTGTACCATGCATTGTGGTGTGCATGCGTTAGTACAAATGTATGTATCCAAACATTTACAAGTGTGAAGAGAGCCTTAATGAGAAACTTCACCCCTGCCCATGAATTTTACTTTTCATATTCCACTTACTTTGATGCTCATTTATGCAGGATAAACATACATACAAGCCCAGTAAATCCCATGTTGTCCCATGTTTACCCTGCGCTGTCCTATCCTGCACAGAAATTTTGAATTTCTCATAATCAGACATGCTGGGGGTCTTGAATGGGACTGAAGGGTCAAAAGGCTCAATATTAAATGTATTGATTTTTTAAATCCTGTATATGAATATCAGCCAACCAAAGAGGTCTTGAAGCAGGGGTGTCCAAACTTTTGATCTTCCTGGACCACATTGGAAGAAGAGGAATTTTATTGGACAACACATAGAATACACTAACAATAAAGATAGCTGATGAGCAGAAAAAAATAGGGAGATCGCAAGTTAGTGATCACCGATATAGATAATGTACCTTAGTAATAAAACTTTTTTTTGGAATTTTTTATTGTAGGATTAAAAGAGGGCAGAATAAAACTAGTGGGATACCAGTGACAGCAGGTGCTAAAAAAGAACTTGCAGCTCTGGGTTTTAGCTTTTTTTTTTTCTTAAGCCATGTAAACACGAGTGAAATGTCCGACAGAAAAAGTCTGACGGAAGCTTTTCATCGTCTATTCCGATCGTGTGTGTGCCTCATCTGACTTTACTTTTCGAAAATTCTGACGGACCTAGAAATAGAACATGTTCTAAATATTTCCGAAGGAACCAATTCCTATCGGGAAATTCCTATCGCTCGTCTGTATGCTGTTCCGCCGAACCAAAAACAACGCTTGCTCTGAAGCAAGTACGAGACGGAAGCTATTGGCTACTGGCTATGGAACTTCTTTTTTCTAGTCCCATCGCACGTGCTGTACGTCACCGCGTTCTGGACGGTCGGACTTTGGTCGGACTTTGGATTGACCGTGTGTAGACAAGACGCTTGAATGGAATTCCGTCGGAGAAACCTGCAGAGTTTATTCCAACGGCAAAACCGGTCGTGTGTACGCGGCATTACTGAAAACTTTTTTGGTGTATTTGTCAGTCATATGGATTAGCACTGTATAATAAAACCATGGTGCCAGCCATAAAAGGTGATGTACACAAATACAGAGGGACCTGGTCAATGAGGGATGCCATGGAGAAAGGAATCATTTATGACTGGGGAAGCTTTCAATCCCACAATCTGTGGATATACCTGCTGTATTTTGTTGCAGCAACTATAGAATATATTTTAATACTGGCTATGTGTGAGCAGAGAAGCTTCTTAGTCGGTAGCGGCTGGTGCTAAACAACCCCCCCACTCACCGCTCCACGGTCCCGGCACTCACTGCTCCACGGTCCCTGCACTCACCGCTCCACGGTCCCGGCACTCACCGCTCCACGGTCCCGGCACTCACTGCTCCACGGTCCCTGCACTCACCGCTTCACGCACTCACTGCTCCACGGTCCCGGCACCCCGAGGGCAGACAGAAGTAGACAGGCAGCAGAAGACAGATGACCTGTAAATCAGAGAACAGGGGGACCGCACCATTCCCTACCTTCCATCACACCGATCCTCTCTGCAGTACTGGGACCTGCCCAGACCCAGCACTGAGGAGATCCGGAGGTGTGTACGGCTGTCTGCATCCCATACCAATGGCGGCTGATGGTGCTCCCGGATCTCCCCGTACATCCTCCCCCCTGCCTGGCCAATACGGTCGCTTCTCCTCTCGGCCAATCGGGTCTCAGAAACCGCTTCCTGATTGGCCAGGAGGAGAAGCAGGAAGATAATAGCGAATATTAATTCGCTATTGTCCCACAACTGAGTGGGCTTGGGGGGCAGTGCTCTGCCCTGAGGCCCCAAGCGGGCTTGGGGCCTCAGGCTCTAATCATGTGCTTCAAAAAAACCCCCATTGGAATCCATGCGTCCGGCACCCTGCATGTAGATTAGGGACCGGACTCGTGGATGGGGGGGCGGCGCCCCTGCGCCCCGTATGAACCGGCTGCCACTGTGCGATATTTAACACTGTTTTTGATAAACGAATGCATCAATATCTGGTTCTATGGATGTAGTAGCAATTCTCAATGAATTCTCAAGGCGCTCATCAGATGTTTTTTTCCAATTTTGCCCTTCGTGTGCCTCATCGCCTCATCCCTGAATATAGTTGCTCACAAATATAGAGTGCCTTGAAAAAGTATTCACACCCCTTGAAATTTTCCACATTTTGTCATGTTACAACCAAAAATGTAAATGTATTGTATTGGGATTTTATGTGATAGACCAACACAAAGTGGCACATAATTGTAAAGTGGAAGGAAAATGCCATAGCCTTTCCATTTTCGGATGGTGGATTGAACAGTGCTCTGTGAGATGTTCAAAGTTTGGGATATTTTTTTTATAACCTAACCCTGCTTTAAACTTCTCCACAACTTTATCCCAGACCTGTCTGGTGTGTTTCTTGGCCTTCATGATGCTGTGTGTTCACTAAGGTTCTCTAACAAACCTCTGAGGGCTTCACAGAACAGCTTTATTTATACTGAGATTAAATTACAGACAGGTGGACTCTATTTACTAATTAGGTGACTTCTGAAGGCAATTTGTTCCAATAGATTTTAGTTAGGGGTATCGGAGTAAAGGGGGCTGAATACAAATGCATGCCACACTTTTCAGATATTTGTAAAAATTCCATTTCACAATTATGTGGTACTTCCCAATAAAATACATTTTCGTTTTTGGTTGTAACATGACAAATTGTGGAAATTGTCAAGGGGTGTGAATACTTTTTCAAGGCATTGTAGGTACTGCCGAAAACTGATGACATGAATAAGGCGTGATTGTGAAGAGCGGGATATTTTTCTTTGGGAAGATAAAACTTAGTCCAGTAAAGGCACACTGTCAAATGTTTCTTCAGCCGCATGTGTTCGATAAGTGTAAAAGCATTTTACAGAGATTTCCCACAAAAATCAACATTTTAAAGTAAGTTTTGGATTTTGTGTTGGACCTCATTAGCTGTCTTGGGCCACATGTAGCCTTTGGACCGCATGTTGGACACTCCTGGCCTAAAGTATAATGTTGCACTACGAACTTCAACATGTGTTAATTATCTCTACAGTGCCTTGAAAAGGTATTCATACCCCTTCAAATTTTCCACATTTTGTCATGTTACAACCAAAAACGTAAATGTATTTTATTGGGATTTTATATGATAGACCAACACAAAGTGGCACATAATTGTGAAGTGGAAGGAAAATGATAAAGGGTTTTCAAAATTGCTTACAAATAAATATCTGAAAAGTGTGGCGTGTATTTGTATTCAGTCCCCTTTACATTGATACCCTTAACAAAAATCTAGTGGAACCAATTGCCTTCAGAAGTCACCTAATTAGTAAACACCATCTGTGTGTGATTTAATTCCACTAAAAATACAGCTGTTCCGTGAAGCCCTCAGCGGTTTGAGAACCTTTGTGAACAAACCGCATCATTAAAGCCAAGGAACACATCAGACAGGTCAGGGATAAAGTTGTGGAGAAGTTTAACCCCTTGCCGCCAAGTGCACAATGATGTATGTTGGCACAACGAGCTTTGAACATCTCACAGAGCACTATTCAATCCATCATCCGAAAATGGAAAGAGTATGGCACAACTGCAAACCTACTAAGACATGGCCGTCCACCTAAACTGACAGGTCAGGCAAGGAGACCATTAATCAGAGAAGCATCCAAGAGGCTTATGGTAACTCTGGAGGAGCTGCAGAGATCCACAGCTCAGGTGGGAGAATCTGTCCTCAGGACAACTATTAGTCTAGCACGCCATTGTTAAAAGAAAGCCATAAGAAGTCCTGTTTGCAGTTTGTGAGAAGCCATATGGGGGACACAGAAAACATGTGGAAGAAGGTGCTCTGGTCAGGTGAGACCAAAATTTAACTTTTTGGCCTAAAAGCAAAGCGCTATGTGTGGCGGAAAAATAACACTGCACATCTCCCTGAACACACCATCCCCACCGTGAAACATGGTGGTGGCAGCATCATGTTGTGGGGATGCTTTTCTTCAGCAGGGACAGGGAAGCTGGCCAGAATTGATGGGAAGATGGATGGAGCCAAATACAGGGCTATCTTAGAGGAAAACCTGCTAGGGTCTGCAAAAGACTTGAGACTGGGGCAGGGGTTCACCTTCCAACAGGACACCAACCCCAAACATATAGCCAGAGCTAAAATGGAATGGTTTAGATCAAAGCATATTTATGTATAAGAATGGCCCAGTCAAAGTCCAGACCTAAATTAAACTGAGAATCTGTGACAAGACTTGAAATTTGCTGTTCGCAGACACTCTCCATCTAATCTGACAGAGCTTGAGCTATTTTGCAAGGAAAAATGGGCAAAAATTTCACTCTCTAGATGTGCAAAGCTGGTAGAGACATACCCAAAAAGACTTGCAGCTGTAATTGTAGTGAAAGTTGATTCTACGAAGTATTAACTCAGGGGGGGCTGAATACAAATGTACCCCACACTTTTCAGATATTGTATTTGTAAAAATGTTGAAAAACATTTATTATTTTCTTTCCACTTGACAACTATGTGCCACTTTGTGTTGGTCTATTATATAAAATCCCAATAAAATACAATTACGTTTTTGGTTGTAATGTGACAATATGTGGAAAGTTCCAAGGGGTATGAATACTTTTTCAAGGCACTGTATATGCCTTCTTGTGCTACACAACACATCACGGTGTAACACTACAGTGTTAAAGTGTCACACATACCCAGCAAGTTATAACAGGGTCTAATAAGTCGTCATATTTACTTTAACTATGGCCACCTTGTCATCTTTCCTCTTCTCATGATTAATAGGGTCTCTTATTTTATTAGATTTAATAGAGTGCCTTTTGGATTATTCTGAAATCCCTGCACTGACTCCCATATACTACGCCTGCACGCCTGCTAAACCACTTTTTAATTTTGTGGTCAGTTTTCATTGGTGTTTGGTTACGTTTGTGTTGGAATTATTCAGCTGCAGTGTGTTGGAAGTGGTCTGCATCTAGAGTTTCGTAGCTTTAACCCAGCCAACCGTGTAAATAGTCCTTCTGTGTTACTGTCATCAAAACCTCCCCTGTAGCAGAAATTTGTCTGCCCTTCTGCTTACCTTTGACTTGCTAGAAATGTGGCCACTGTACTTAAAAGGGGAATTTGTCTATGCGAAGGTAATTAACCAAAATCAGCACAAGTACCAGAAGGTGAAGAAAGGTCCTCCTGAGGTCGGAATACAGTGACAGCCTGTGATTCCTCCCTGGTATACACTTCGCAGGAATCCTTTAAAAATGTTTCTTACTTATTCAGCAAGGCCATTGAACAGTATGTAAAATGCAGTAACTAATAGGACTCAGTACAGACTCCATTTTCCAGAAACTGAATCTGGCCATGAAAGGCAGGACTGTTATTCATCAATGATCTTTAGACTGCTTTTTTAAAGTGGAACTCCAACCATGGAACTTTAATTTTGGTTACAGTTAAAACCTCTTGTTTTTACATAGTTGCCAACATTTTCAAAAACAAATTCAGGGACATCTTTTTTTTGTTATGTGTTCAGCAAGCCATTGTAGGCATAGAATTACTTTAATTAGGGGCGGGGCATTCATTTAAAATGAGCATGGTTTTACAAGAGGCATATCATTAATCCAGTGCCACATTTTAGCATATATAAGAGAGCTATAGTTATAGGCCTAAAGAAATACAAACGTAAACAAAAAAATATGTGGTGCAGTACAGTAAGAAATGGTAGTGCAGAGCTATAGAGGGTATATAGCAGCAGGGTGGTCAGTGAGGAGTATGTAGTGACAGGGCAGTCAGTGAGTAGAATGTCAGACCTGTCAGTGAGCGGTATGTCAGGGCAGAGCAGTCAGTGAGCGATAAGTCAGGGGGAAAGTCAGTGAGCGGTATGTCAGGGCAGAGCAGTCAGTGAGCGATAAGTCAGGGGGAAAGTCAGTGAGCGGTATGTCAGGGCAGAGCAGTCAGCCAGCAGTATGTCAGGGTAGTCAGTGAGGGGTGCGTCAGAGCAGTCAGTGAGCGATATGTCGGGGCAGTCAGTGAGCGGTACATCAGAGTAGTCAGTGAGCGGTAAGTCAGGGCAGTCAGCGAGCGGTACATCAGAGTAGTCAGTGACCAGTATATCAGTGAGTGAGCGCTATGTCAGAGTAGTCAGTGAGCGGTATGCCAAAGCAGTTAATGATCAGTATGCCAGGGCAGTCAGTGAGTAGAATGTTGGTTCAGGTAGTGAGCAGTATGTCTGAGCGGTCAGTGAGTGGTATGTCGGGGCAGTCAATAAGCAGTATATCAGAACAGTCAGTGAGTGGTATGCCAGAGCACAGAGCAGTCAATTCGCAGTATGTCAGAGTAGTCAGCGAGCAGAATGTCAGAGCAGTCAGTGAGCGGTATGTCAGAGCAGTCAGTGAGTGGTATGTCAGAGCAGTCAGTGAGAAGTATGTCAGAGCAGACAGTGAGCGATAAGTTGGGGCAGTCAGTGAGCAGTATGTCAGAGCAGTCAGTGAGAGTGAGCAGTATGTCAGAGCAGACAGTGAGCGATAAGTTGGGGCAGTCAGTGAGCAGTATGTCAGAGCAGTCAGTGAGTGGTATGTCAGAGCAGTCAGTGAGAAGTATGTCAGAGCAGACAGTGAGCGATAAGTTGGGGCAGTCAGTGAGCAGTATGTCAGAGCAGTCAGTGAGAGTGAGCAGTATGTCAGAGCAGACAGTGAGCGATAAGTTGGGGCAGTCAGTGAGCAGTATGTCAGAGCAGTCAGTGAGAGTGAGCAGTATGTCAGAGCAGACAGTGAGTGATAAGTTGGGGCAGTCAGTGAGCAGTATGTCAGAGCAGTCAGTGACAGTGAGCAGTATGTCAGAGCAGACAGTGAGCGATAAGTTGGGGCAGTCAGTGAGCAGTATGTCAGAGCAGTCAGTGAGCGATAAGTCGGGGCAGTCAGTGAACGGTACGTCAGAGGAGTCAGTGAGTGGTATATCAGAGCAGTTAGTGAGCAGTATGTCAGTTCAGTTAGTGAGCAGTATGTCAGTTCAGTTAGTGAGCAGTAGGTCAGAGCAGTCAGCAAGCCGGCAAATTTAAAGGGACATACAGGTACGCTCATTTGCCTGCCTGTGGAATTCTGCCGATTTACATCTGTGTGCGGCAGTCGGCATACGGTTAATATTGATTGGACCCTGGGCAAACATTTTAATTGGGCCCCACCATGCAATTTCGCTCCCCACTTACGCTTCCTGATTGGTCGCTAGAGACTACCAAACATAATTACTGCTCACTCATTGGCTTTTGGAGCTGTGGGGGGAGGGGGTGTGTGATCAATGGCAATGGGGGGAGATTAGTGGTAGTGCTGGGGCGATGGGATGAGTTACAGTGCTAGTGGGCGATGGGATCAGTGGCAGTACTTGGGGGGGATGGAATCAGTGGCAGTGCAGAACCCCCCCTCCTTACATCAGAGTCCCCAGAGTTTCCCCATCTGAAATCATGGTCTCAGAGTCACCTTTCTTGTATTAAGGTCCCCAGAGCCCCCAAACTTAAATCAGGATTTCCAGAGTTATCCTCTCTATATATCAAGGTCCCCAGTGCCCCCCTCCTTACTTTGGGGTCACCAGAGCCTCGTCCTTACATCAGGGTCCCCAGAGCCCCTCTTCTCACATCAGGGTCCCCAGAGCCCCCTTCTTACATCAGTGTCCCCAGGGAGCCCCCCTCCTTACATCAAGGTCCCCAGAGATCCCCCCTCCTTACATCAGGGTCCCCAGAGAGCCCCTTTCTTACGTCAGGATCCTCAGAGTCCCCCTTCTTACACCAGGGTCTCCAGAGAGCCTTCTCCTTACATCAGGGTCCCCAGATAGCCTCCTCCTTACATCAGGGTCCCCAGAGCCCCCTCCTTACATCAGGGTTTCCAGAGAGCCCCCTCCTTATACCAGGGTCCCCAGAGAGCCCCCTCCTTACATCAGGGTCGCCAGAGAGTCCCCCTCCTTACATCAGGAGAGCCCCCTCCTTACATCAGGTTCACCAGAGCCCCCCTCCTTACATCAGGGTCCCCAGAGAGCCCCCCTCCTTACATCAGGGTCCCCAGAGAGCCCCCCAGGGCCCCCTCCTTACATCAGGGTCCCCAGAGACCCTCTCTTTACATCAGGGTCACCAGAGACCCCATCCTTACATCAGGGTCCCCAGAGAGCCCCCAGGGCCCCCCACCTTACATCAGGGTCCCCAGAGAGCCCCCAGGGCCCCCTCCTTACATCAGGATCCCCAGGGACCCCCACCTTACATCAATGGGTCCCCAGGGCCCCCCTCCTTACATTAGGGTCCCCAGGGCCCTCCTCCTTACATCAGGATCTTCCGAGAGCCCCCCTCCTTACATCAGGGTCCCCAGGGCCCCCCTCCTTACATCAGGGTCCCCAGAGAGCCCCCTCCTTACATTAGGGTCCTCGGATCCATCCTCCTTACATCACGATCCACACATTTCCCCCCTTCATCAGGATTTCCTTCTTCTTATATCAGGGACTCCAGAGCTGCTGCTCCTTCTCTAAAATAAATCAGATCTTTTCCTTACCTTCCTTGAGTTCATTGAGTTGGCACTGGACTGGCAGCAGCTGCAGCAGCCAGGTCTGGAGGGAGAAGCCCCATGCTCCTCCACTGAACACTGAGGAGTGGAAGGGCAGTGTCAGACAATCCATATTGGCACTGGCAACAGCCGCAGCAGCCCAGTCTGGAGCAGGAAATCCCGTGCTCATCCATTGAACACGGTGGGCGGGGGCGGAGTCAGATAAACCATGTGGTTGGTTGTTAGATGCTGAGTGGTCGTGACTTAGCAACTAACCACCACTGACAGCTGCAGGGGGAGCCTGGAGGTGCGACAGCAGCCAGGACTGCAGGAGAAAGTTCTGATCTCCGCTGAATGCGGGGGGCGGAGTCGGAGTCAGATTAGACATGTGGTTGGTTGCTAGACGCCGGGTGGTCCTAGCAACTAATCACTATTGCTGGCAGCGGCGGCAGCAGGAGCCAGGAGGTGGAACTTCAGCAGCGTCACTGTGGCAGGCAGAATGTCAGATTTATGGCAACACTGGCGCGGGCTCAAGGGGATGCTGCTTTAGGCCCCACAATAACTGGGCCCTGAGCAGCTGCCCCTTTTGCCCTGCGTTAAAGACGGCCCTGCATATAAGACTTAAATGTCAGATGATTCCTGACAATCAACAAAAATTGGAGCCGTGGGTATCCGTACCGACACCACCTGGCTGAAACGTTGATTAAGAAATTGAAGGAGCCAAGCTGAAAAAAGTTGGCTTAACAGTGACTGTAGCTAATTAGCAGACATTCACTGTTCAGGTATTCTATTAGTCGTGGGTGCCGGCTAGGGTTTCTACCTATCCAGGACAGTTCGGGTTTTGAATCATGTGTCCGGGTTTCAGTCCACCTGAAACCCGGACACCCTAATTCAGACCCAATCTCATAGGGATTCCCCCTATAATAGTCACCAGCTCTCCCCCCTCCCTGTGCACCTTCAGCTGCTCACAGCCCCTAGATCTCCCCCCTCCATTGGCTCTTTCAGTTTACACTTTACCCCCTGCACTATTTCCCTTCTCACTTGGCTTCTCCCGGAGCCTCTCCTGCTCCTCATCCATCCATGCTTTGGTCAAACTTTACTGTAACACAACTTACCTGCCTTTCATTCACATTACATGCTGCTCTATCTCTCACTCCCACTAGCAATGCCGCATCTTACTTCAGAACTGCCGCTCTTCCATTTATTCAGCCTCTTCCTTCCCCTCACCACTGACTCTGGTCCTCCACTGATCATCGCCTCCTTGCTCACCTCCATCCACATCTTTTGCCTTATAAAGCAAGCTCCCTTCTCTCCAAGTCTCATGCCATTCCTTTCCTTTCCCCCCTCCCCATCCTTGTCTGCATCTCCCCCAACTCCACCAACCTGTCGCCTATCTCTGCTGTATTCCCTCTTTCCATCCCCAGTCATCCCCCTCACTCATCTCCCACCCCCCACCTACCTTCATGTCATCGGTCCCCCCCCCCCCCCCTTACAGCCTCTTCTATTTATACTACCCACCCCCCACCCCCCACCCCATGTCCACACCCCTATCCTTCCACATTATTACTCTCCTTGGTGCATCCAAAAGGTGTCCCAGGTCTTTTACTAATCCTATAGTGTATACTACAAAAAAAAATGCTGTGCACCGCTAAAGTGTTCGGGTTTGGCTTGAAGAAAAGGTGGCAACCCTAGTGCCGGCTGTCATAATACAATAGCAAGCATAGGGTGATTTGTCCATCCTCTGTTTGGCGTGGATGGGAAAATCTCTTACAGCATGAATGCCAGGCACTATTATTTTTAGAAATAGATGTCAGTAATGACAGCCTTTTTAGTTCTGTCATGACAGGTTCTCTTTAATGAAGAAGTCTAGTATTTCCAAAGCGGGATCTAAGAGCGTAAATTAACAGAAAGTTTCAAAAAAGGATTGCACCTTAGAAGATGTTTTAATAGGAGTATTTGTGAAAACATTGCTGCAGTCTTTATTGATTATTCATGAGTAAAAGCATGGCCAAGGCTTTAAAGGGAATCTGAGAACATTCTGTGCTTGTGTGCATATGGTCTGACCCAAATGATAATATACACATATTGGTAATTATGTGAACACAAGAGCTTCAGTTCAACAGACATGGGTTAGAAGAAGTATATTTTACAAAGCAGACCTTATGTAAAACAGGATGATCAGGCTCAAAAGCAAAACATCTGCTCATTTTAAGTTTTGACCTCTCATTAGTGCTACTTAAAACATTCAAATATTTGTATTTGATAGGGACATGATTTTGAATACTACAATTTGCAGCAGTTGACTCCACTGTTTCCTGAGTCAAAAATGTATAAAAAAAAATATGATTACCATCATTATTCTAATATCTCTTTGCAGGGCCGTCTTTAATATTGATTGGACCCTGGGCAAAAATGTTCTTGGGCCCCCCTCCATGCAGTTTCCCTCTCCACCTGCTCTGAGACATACAATAAATAGCAGCTAAACTCAAAATCCATTTACTGAATCAGATCAGGCAGCGATTGTGATTGGTTGTCAGAGGTTACAGTGTATCATTACCGCTCACTGATACTCATAGTTGCTAGAGGTTGCAGCACATGATTTATGCTTGTTGACTGGTTGCTAGAAGTTACTGTACATCAATACTGCTCACTGATTGGTTGCTAGAGGTTCCTGCACATCATCTCCTCACTGCCTGCACACCATGGACTGGGGAGGTGAGGGGACCCATTAATAGACAGAAAACTCCTAGGGATCCTAGGACTCCTGGGATCATTGACAGTGCTGGGGGGAGGGTGTGATCAATGGCAATGTTGATTTTTTTTTACCGACTACCAATATAAAGAGGAGTTTCAACACTAGCCACTAATGTAATAGAGGTTTACACTGACCACTAATGTAATAGGGGTTTACACTGACCACTAATGTAATAGAAGCATTAACAGTAACCACCAATGTAAGGAGGGATTTACACTGACCACCAATGTAAGGGGGGACATTCACACTGGCCACTAGGATTCTACACCAAGTACCAATGTAATGAGAAGATTTACATTGACCACCAAGCACATAGAGCAGCCCACTGAAATGAATAGGCTGCCCTACACGTGCCCTACATCGCTATCCACCCAGTCAGTGCACCTTTGCATCCTAAAACCCATGCTAACCTCTGCACCCCAAACCTCTCCATCCTCTCCACTCCAATCCCCCTCCCCTTTAACTCTACCTGTAAATGTATATAACATTTTATTCTAACAATAATTTAGGTTCTTCACCGCAGTCTTGCAAATATTCTGACCTTCAAAATTGGTGATATACCGTAGTAATGAAAATTCTAATACGTTCCTACTATTCCAATATGCTTTGATAGAAAGTTAAAAGAGCTCTTTTGGCCATACTTCTCATGTAGGTCACTTACGTGTGCTCTCCTGTGACCTAGAATCAGCCGGCAGCAAACTAAAGCTAAAACCCGTTGTTGGCTGACGTCACAGACCCGCTCCAGTCTCTGGAGGGATGCCAACAATAATGTCAGGATCTACATAGATGCCTTAGGCCCCTTTCACACTGGGGCGGTGGGTGCGTCGTCGGTAAAGCGCCGCTATTTTTAGCTATTTTCAATATTGCAGCGCTATTTGGCTGCTAGCGGGGCGCTTTTACCCCCTGCTATTGGCCGAGAAAGGGTTAAAAACCAGCCGCGAAAGGGTTAAAACCACCGCAAAGAGCTGCTGCAGCAGCACTATGCTGGCGGTATAGCTGTGCTGCCCCATTAATTTCAATACATCGCTCCTTCACCGCTCCAAAGATGCTGCTAGCAGGACTTTTTTTAGCTTCCTGCCAGTGCCAGCGCACCACTCCAGTGTGAAAGCCCTCGGGGCTTTCACAGTGGAGAGACAGCAGCGGCTCTTTCAGGGCGCTTTGCAGGCGCTATTCTTAGCACTGTAGCGCCTGCAAAGCGCCCCAGTGTGAAAGGGGTCTTACAGGAAGCTGGCTAAGCCTCTCCTGCCCGGCACTCCAGCGAGCACTGTAGAAGAAGAGCAGAGAGCCAGTGACTGACAGTCGCCTTTCTCTGCACAGTGAAGACCAAGAACTGAGCGATCAGCAGTCCCGTAATCACTCAGTTCTCAGGCTTAGAGCTGACGTGGGACAACTTGCAGCATCAGACCAATGCTGCAGCAGGTAGGTGAGTATATGTGTTTAATTTTTTCTTTAATTTCCGCACTTCTTCATTAAACATTGACCATTTGTTGCAGTTGTGGTTCCATTATGGGACTCTTTTCTTTTTTATACCTGGACCAGGAGCAAGACAATCCAGGCTGAGCAATGGTACCTGAAACATTGCTTTTCTATGTGGCCATACAATAACAAAGAGTTTTCCACTGTAAAACAAGCTTGTTAGTATGCTTGAGACATATTTTATCCTTGGCTTGGTTGGGGCTCATTATCGGCTGGGTGCATGATCACATCTCTGAAAACTGTCAAATATGTTAAAGAAGGGTAGGGGTTTAGCAAAGTGATTAAACTTATCTAACAGCTTTATTTAAAGAACAATTTCTTCTATGGAATTTTATACATAGTTACATTGCTCCAGCTTAAACCATACCTGTGGGATCCCTCTAAATGCTGGAAATCACTGTAGTAGCCACTGCTGCTCCAGTGATCTCCACTAGCTTCTGGGTTCCATGCCGAGCGCCTGCCCTGTTGGATTCTGAACAAAGAAGGTCAGCCACTCGGTGTTGGCCGTTCAGAGAATGCTTTGTATTTTCTCAATAAGTGCAAAACATTCTGATAGGACAAGGTGGAGAGCATGACATCATAGCTTCACCTCTCTACCTCATCCAATCAGAAAACACTTTGCTGAGAAAAGAAAGCATTTTCTGAATGTCGCCCATGTCGAGTGCCCAACCTCCTGTGTTTACAATGCAGCAGGGCAGCCACTTGGCACAGGACCCAGAAGCAAGTGGAGATCACTGGAGTAGCGGTGTCTACTTCAGTGATTTCCAGCTTTTAGAGGATCCCATGGGTATGGTATAGACATTAGTTAGATTAGTCTAAGCTGGACCAATGTAGCTTTGTAAAAATATCCATACCTGGAAATCCCTTAAGCTGTTCTCATAGCAATGTAGTTATCTGTTACAATATCAAAAGCTGGATAGCAAATACCTTGGCATTGTGGGCAGCAAGGTCCGCGAAGGCTTTATTTGATTTACCGCCCCAGTATTGTCTGCTGTGCCTTTTAGGTCACGTGACTTGGGATCATCGTACCATGCAGCATGCTTATCATTTTTTGCTTATTTACTTTTTTACACCAAAAGTTTCATAGACCTGTGACCTGTACCTGTAATAGAGCTGTGATGGTACAGAGTTCTTTTAGGATTGTAAAAGATTGGAGCACCCTAGGGCATACAAATAATAGAAAGTCTATAGTGTCCGTAGCATGCAATTGGAAGCAGTAGCTTGTCCAAATCACACCTAACAGTGGCTTAAGGGGATATGTTTTAACATAATATGCATCTACTTGATTTATATACTGCACACAAATGTTAGAATTCCAGCTTAAACCTAATTAGCCTTAAAAATGTCCCCTCCCTCCTAAAAAATAATAATCTCCTGCACTTGGGGGCTTAGTCTATGGATAAGTGGTGCGGCCAACCCTCTGAATCAAACAGTGCCTGCAGTCTTGCTGCCCTCCTCAGAACAATGGGTATTCTTAAAACTGAAACATAAAAAAGTAAAGGAGGGCGCACCGATCTTGTGCATTACCTATGCTGACTAACCTGTGTAAAAAAAGATGTATATACTTACCTATTTTCAACCCATTTTGGTCCGCTCAGGTGATTCCCTGTGTCAGCCAGCAGTGGCTGCAGGGGAGAGGAGCAAGCGCTCCAACAATGGCTGGTAAATCCTGGGGTGCTGATTTCATTTATAGGCTCCCATGTCACAGCCATTGTTGGCGCTCCCTCCTCTGCCCTGCAGATACTGCTGGCTGACAGGGGAGCAGGACCACGTGACTGAACCAGAGCTGGCTGAAAATAGGCAAGTATTAGAAGGGGGGAAGGGGGAGGGGACATTTTCAAAATTAGTTTAGGCTAGAATTCCACTTTGACACCCCTACAACCACCACCCTTGCCTCCTTACTGCTGTCACAGAGAATCCCCAGCACATCCAATAAAAGTGTAACTTTGGCAAAAAAAAAAAAAAAATAGCAGATGATAGTCATTCGGTAGCATTTACATAACAGTATTTTTTCCCATGTCACTCCTTTAACATAGTTTTATTACATATTTAACCTGCCAGTAGATCTGTTACTCTTTAATGTCATGTAACAGACCAATCTGTCCAGGAAAAGTGGCAGTTACAGTTATTTTTTTCCAAAAAGTGTTAGCTGAACTTAGGTTTTTCATTTGTTTGTCTTTTGCTTAAAGTGATCGTAAAGGTTTGCATTTTTTTTTTTCTAATAACAAACATGTCATACTTCCCTCCACTGTGCAGTTAGTTTTGCACGGAGTGGCCCCGAACACTGGCTTCTGGGGTCCCTCGGCGGCTCTTGCGGCTCCTCCTCTTATCAGATAAACCCCTAGGAGGAGGGGTTTCTCCCGGGGGGTTACCTTGCAGGCGCACTCCCGAGTCCAGCATTTGCGTCCATAGACATGAATACTCGGCCCTGCCCCCCCCCCAGGCGCCCGTGTCATTGGATTTGATTGACAGCAGCGGGAGCCAATGGCTGCGCTGCTATCAATCTATCCAATCAAGAGCTGAGAACCCTGGGCAAAGGAAGAGCGCGGCTCTGCCAGGTGAAATTCCAGGGCTCAGGTAAGTGAAACGGGGGGGGGGGGGCATGGCTGGGGGGCCAGTGACTGCCAGGTGTTTTTTCACCTTAATGCATATGATGCATTAAGGTGAAAAAAACACAAGGGTTTACAACCCCTTTAAAGTCCATCTACAAACACATGATCATCTAAGACTACCCACAGGTTGACAACACTGCTGTTCAGTTTCCCTGTAGACAGAACAGCGTTATCACCCTAAAATGGAAAGTGCAAAAAAGAGTCAGATCTACTGCCAGGTTTTAAAACAGATAGTAAAACTAGTTGCGGAAGGACTGCTTTGTTTTTTTATGTTGCCAATAGATAAACCTTAACCACTTGCTTACTGGGCACTTAAACCTTAAGCACTTTGAATGACAATTGCGCGGTCATACAACACTGTACCCAAATGAAATTTTTATCATTTTTTTCCACAATAGAGCTTTCTTTTGATGGTATTTGATCACCTCTGCAGTTTTTAGTTTTTGTCAAAAAAATTTAAAAAAAGACAGAATTTTTTTTTTTTTAATTATATTTTTTTATATTTTGTTATCAAATTTTGCAAACGGTTAATTTTTCTCCTTCGTTGATGTACGCTGATGAGGCGGCACTGATGGGCACCGATAGGTGGCAGTGATGGACACTGATGGGTGGCAGTGATGGGCACTGATTGCTTAAACTGATGGCACCACTGGTGGGCATTGATAGGTGGCACTTGTGGGCATTGATAGGTGGCACCTGTGAGCATTGATAGGTGGCACTGCTGGGCACTGTGGGCACTGGCACATGGCAATCGCAGGTGGCAGTTGCAGGCACAGATGAGGCATATGTGCCTCCTTCCTCTTCGGGACCGATGTCCCTTTGACATAAGCCGGTGATCGGCTTTTTTTTCCTCCTCACGCTGTCAGCGTGCACAGGGGAGGTTAATGTAGAACTTTCGTCAGAAAATTATGTCCTGCAAATCACTTCAGGCTGACCCCTTTTGCAGGTATAGCTATGTAAAACATTATAACAATAAGTGCCTATACCAGGGGTCTCAAACTAGCGGCCCTCCAGCTGTTGCGAAACTACAAGTCCCATAAGGCATTGCAAGGCTGACTGTTACACGCATGACTCCCACAGGCAGAGGCAGAGACCCCTGGCCTATACTGTTTAAAATCCAGTAATAAACTGGGAATGAGTTACTAAAACTGGAGAGCTCAAAATCTGGTGCAGCTCTGCATAGAAACCAAGTAGCTTCCAGGTTTTTTTGTCAAAGCTGAATTGAACAAGCTGAAGTTAAAAGCTGATTGGTTTCTATGCAGAGCTGCACCAGATTTTGCGCTCTCTAGTTTTAGTAAATCAACTCCACTGTGTCACTCTGCTCTGTACATGCTCAGTTGCTCTCTATTTTTTGGCACTGTGCCGAAAATCAGAGCCACTAAAGGCTGATCAGCTGACAGCCTAAAGATTTACCTCTGCTCAGGGGCACTAGACTTCAGCATTATGGCAGCCCCCAGCAGGAAGTTACAGGAGCAATACTGGAGGCAATTTACAGCACAAACTAATTTTGGTAACATAATTACTAATGCCACGTTTCCAAAGAACATTATTTTTTATCATAAATATAACAAGTAAAAAAATCTGACGGACTTTAGATTTGGAACATGTTTCAAATCTTTCCGCCAGAACTCCGCCGGACCCAGTTCCTGTGGAAAAATCCGCTCGTCTGTATGCTAGTCCGATGGATGAAAACCGACGCTAGGGCAACTATTGGCTACTGGCTATGAACTTCCTTGTTTTAGTCTGGTCGTACGTCATCACGTACGAATCCGTCGGATTTGTGTGATCGTGTGTAGGCAAGTCCGTTAGTTCGAAAGTCCGTCAAAAGTCCGTCGAAAGTCCGTCGGAAAGACTGTCAGACATTTGTTGCCGAAAAGTCCGCCCGTGTGTACAGGGTATAAGAATTTTAAAAATGAAAAGAAACTGAATAAGAAAGTTGCTGACACTAATCACAAACCCATAGATGTGTAACAAAGATCATTAACAAACTGTGCAGCACTAAAATATCCAAAAAAAACACTATCTTAGATATAATGTGCAATCATTGCTGTGAACAAAAACAAATAATATAATGATACACACAAATAGACAAACAGCATCAAATATGTGTCACCAAAAAAACAAGTATATAAAAATATTACAAATATATAAAGTAAAAAATATGTCCATGCAAGAATAAAGGAAACGGGTTTGTCCACATAAATAGGGTTTCACACAGTGGTGTTTTTATTCCATCCATTCCTTTCGTGCTCCCAGTAGGTGAAATAAATCACTGCAAGGTGATCCCCCCCTCCAGGAGTATTCTTACCTGATGTAATGCGACCGCTACAGTGTCCACTCTGGCTTACGCCTTTTTTAAGGGATAGACCTTCTTGTTCCCCTCTAGCCCCTCTTTTTGCTCTGAACAAGCTATCCCTCGAAAGGTGTAAGCCAGATTGGACACAAAAGGGTCTTCCATGTCGTAATGAAGAGGTGGGGTTCTGGTTGTAGTCACACCCATGTTATATGAGTTGCCAATTATTGGCATGCGTTTTTTTCCTATATATTTATTGTGGATGCTACGGGCCATCTGGGAGGAGTGGAGAGGAGGCATGTTGTAACCCTGGAGAGGCTAAAGAGCTGTTTCTGACCCTACTTAGCTGTAGCCAGTGGCAGAATTACCAGGGTTGCAGCAGTCGCATTTGCAACTGGGCCCTTGAGTTCCACCACTGTAGGGGGGCCCACCTCCGCCGCCCGGGGGGTTGTACATAGGTCATTCAAAGAAGGAAACTGTCCCCCATAGGGGGTTTTCTAGGCAGCAAGAGATAAAAATATATCAAAGAATTTTATAGTAATTGAAATTCTTTATTTTTTATTTATATTGTAACAAAGTATCAAAAAGTAGCTGTTTAAAATATATATAGTCAACACATGAGCTGTGGTACATATATGAAAAGTAAAAGCAATGTCACTAACATGACGGTATACAATAATAATGCACCATAATCAAACACCATTGAGAAGTGATATATGTATCTTGTATTTGAAATCTGACGCGTTTCGAGCCCAACGGGTCTTATTCAGAGGATTATGTAAACTGTAAAAACGTTAACATGTGTTGAAATTTTTAATTGATAAGGAAAAAAGGGAAGAACAAACAGTAATAAACAATTTCTCATATTTACCAATCACATTGTGTTAGGCCATATTCAGTGCTCTCTGTATGAAAATAACCCCCCGTATACGATCTCAATGTCTCTCAATGGTCGGCACAGTCAGCAAGAGGGGAACCCACCGCTCATGCGCGCCTTACGAGGAGTCACACAACGGGAAATCCCAAACAATTGGGGAGGCTGAGGAGAGGGACGGGTGGCACCTGTAGTCAAGATGTTATATATAGTATAGTAAATGAACAGCTCAAGAGGATGGTAAGAAAGATGGAGAGGTGGGGTTCTGGTTGTAGTCACACCCATGTTATATGACTTGCCAATTATTGGCATGCGTTTTTTTTCCTATATATTTATTGTGGATGCTACAGGCCATCTGGGAGGAGTGGAGAGGAGGCTTGGAGTGTGCCATGTTGTAGCCCTGGAGAGGCTAAAGAGCTGTTTCTGACCCTACTTAGCTGTAGCCAGTGGCAGAATTACCAGGGTTGCAGCAGTCACATTTGCAACTGGGCCCTTGAGTTCCACCACTGTAGGGGGGCCCACCTCCGCTGCCCGGGGGGTTGTACATTGGTCATTCATGGCACATTCCCATTCCTCTCTGCCCATCCTCCCTGCCCACTCCGCCCATCCTCTCTGCCGCCCGCACTCACGGGCACAGTCCTCGCCCGCTTCACCCATCCTCTCTGCCCACTTCGCCTATCCTCTCCGCCCGCACTCACGGGTACTCACAGCCCCCCCCCCATCCTCTCTGCCCACCCAAGCATGACCTAGCAAGGAGGGGGAACCAAGTGATCTGCAAGTGAGTGGCACTGATCCCATCCCTCAATATTAACACTGCTACTGATTACCCCCCACACCACCACTACTACTGCCGCTGATTCCCCCCCACTACTGCCACTGATTCCCGCCACACCACCACTACTGCCACTGATTCCCCCCCCACGCCACCACTACTGCCACTGATTCCCCCACACCACTACTACTGCCACTGATTCTCCCCACACCACTACCACTGCTGCCACTGATACCCCCACCACCACTACTGCTACTGATTCCCCCCCACACCACTACTACTGCCACTGATTCCCCCCCACACCACCACCACTACTGCCACTGAGCCCCCCACACCACTACCACTGCTGCCACTGATACCCCCACCACCACTACTGCTACTGATTCCCCCCACACCACCACCACTACTGCCACTGATTCCCCCCACACCACCACCACTACTGCCACTGATTCCCCCCACACCACTACCACTGCTGTCACTGATACCCCCACCACCACTACTGCCACTGATTGCCCCCCCACACCACCACCACTACTGCCACTGATACCCCCACACCACCACTACTGCCACTGATTCCCCCCACACCACTACTACTGCCACTGATTCCCCCACCACCACTACTGCTACTTATTGCCCCTCCACACCACCACCACTACTGCCACTGATCCCCCCCACCACCACTACTGCTACTGATCCCCTTCCACCACTACCACTACTGCCACTGATCCCCCCCACACCACTACCACTGCTGCCACTGAAACTCCCCACCACCACTACTGCCACTGATTGCTCCCCCCCACACCACCACCACTACTGCCACTGATACTCCCCACCACCATTACTGCTACTGATTCCCCCCCACACCACCACCACTACTGCCACTGATACCCCCCACCACCACTACTGCTACTGATACCCCCACCACCACTACTGCTACTGATACTAATTCCTCCCCACACAACCACCACTACTGCCACTGATACCCCCCACACCACCACCACCACTACTGCCACTGATTCCCCTCCACACCACCACTACTGATACCCCCCACACAACCACGACCACTACTGCCACTGATACCCCCCACACAACCACGACCACTACTGCCACTGATCCCCCTCACACCACCATGACCACTGCTGCCACTGATCCACCCCGCACACCACCATGACCACTACTGCCACTGATCCCATCCTGCAACCATCCTCCTTGCCACTGATCCCATTCCCCCCACTGCTGCCACTCATCCCATCCAATCCCCCCTTCCACTACCACTGATCCCATCCTCCCACCACCGCTGCCACTCATTTCATCCAATGCCCCCCCACCGTTGCCACTCATCTCATCCAATCCCCCCTTCCACAACCACTCATCCCATCCCACCCCCCCAACCACCACCCTTCCCACTGATCCCATTGCCCCCACCACCTCTACCACTCATCCCATTCAATCCCCCCTACCACTGATCCCACCCCCCCAACCACCACCCTTGCCACTGATCCCATCCCACCACCGCTTCCACTCATCCCAGGGACGTAACTACAGGGGCCACAATTGCAATGGCGCACATGTTGCCCCTGTACACATGGATGGGGGGGAGCATATAGAGGAACAAATCCCCTCCATTTTTCTTCTGAAGCTGCTAAAAGCCTGCTTCTCCTCCTCTCCCTCCCATATGCATTCAGTGGCTGCAGGAGGAAAACGGAGGGGATTTGTTCCTTCATATGCCGTCCCTCCTATCCAGGTCCTGCTGCCCCCGGGATCAGTGGAAAGGGCCCTGGCCGGAGGTCAGGGGCGCCCTTCATGGTTTATTGCACCGGGGCCCTGAAGGTTCTAGTTACGCCTCTGGCTTTAGCAGTCCCATTACATCAGGTAAGAATACTCCTGAAGAGGGGGGAGCACCTTGCGGTGATTTATTTGTTTTCACCTACTGGGAGCACAAAAGGAATGGATGGAATAAAAACACTAGTGTGAAAAACACTACTGCCTGAAACCCTATTTATGCGGACAAAGCCGTTTCCTTTATTCTTGCATGGACACATTTTTGACTTTATATATATTTTTTGTTTTTTTGGTGATACATATTTGATGCTGTTTGTCTATTTGTGTGTATCATTATATTATTTGTTTTTGTTCACAGCAATGATTGCACATTATATCTAAGATAGTATTATTTTGGATATTTTAGCGCTGCACAGTTTGTTAATTATCATTATTTTTATCATGTTGTTATGGGTAAAGTTCCATTTTAAGCCCGCCTGGGTCTGTCTGGCAGAAGTGCCCATTTATAGGACTCCTGTCCTGTACTTATTGAACGGGCACATAGAACAGTGGTGTGACTGGAGCATAATGGCACTACACCAGCATCATCATTTGTCCATCGCTACCCTCAAGATCTTATATACATATCAGACAAGGCCAGGGAATTGTACTAATATCCCACAAATAATATGGTGGATTGGGGGTTGCCTAGCAGCAGCAAATTTAAAATCAGTGGATGGTCATTGCCTGGGGCCCTGGGTGCCTGGTGCTAGCAATGCCTATGGGTACCTGCTACTTACCATATCACTGTGATGACTGATTTTATCATACCATAGTGAAATGTTTAGTTCAGAGTATCACTTTTTTGGAAAAAAAATCCCTTAAAAGCTGATCTCGTAGCATTGTGTTTCCACGCATCACAGATACTTTAGGAACAATTTGCTCAAGGACTAAAGTATGTTAACTTTGAAAAGATCCCTTAGCTTAGTGAAAAAGAGGAAGCTATGATCTTGGAATATCCAATCAAGATGCAAGGTAAATTTAGAAAAAACTGGATTTTTCCTTGCACATCATTGGATGATTAGGGGCTCATTCACATGTGCGCTTAAGGGTAGAATACATATTTTGGCAGGAGTCTCAACAGGGTTTACATGAACAATTGGGGCTAGAAAGCCCCATACAAAAGCAAGAGACTGGAAGCACCAGAAAGTATTTGGACATGCAGGAATTACTGGTGGATGATCAGCCCTGTAAGCAAACTGTTTAAATCTAAGACCGATCATCCAAAAGTAAGCATTGCATATCCATTTACATGCAAATGGCTACAGGTACTATCATCTTCTCACTGCTTTGTATGGGGCGTCCCACCCACAGATGTTGAATACCCCAAAATGGGACTTTAAATTGGCATAAACACCAATGGAATGAGTAAAATCGTTTTATTGATACAAATAGAAATTAAAAAATCATCATGCGATGATTATTAAAACAAACATGTACATAAAACACAAACATAGTACAATATCTTGCTAAGGAATATACAAGTACATATAACTTTCTCTATACATCCAGGGATGTGGCACTACTCACTAGTCTTTCTGGTATGGCAAAAACATTTATCCTTCACCCGCAGATGTTTGAGTAAATTCTGCAGTAATTCATAGTCTGCAGCTAAACGCATGTGTGAATGTGGTCTAAGTGAAAAGAGCTTCACCCAAGTCACTAAGCTATGTCAGCGTTCTTTTTGCAAAGCGAACGCTCTCTACTTCAGTACTAAATAAATCCTTTTGTCTTGGCTTTGATAAGATGTGAAAAGTCTTTACAAGCAAAAGATCTTCTGATTTTTTTTTACCATAGCTGGCACAAAAGATAAGATGCCTCTTTTGAACAACAGAGAATTGCTCTAGGACCAAAAGATGTATGCATTACTGATTTACAGGCACTCCAACATATTAAATAATAGGTTAAATCATAGTGCCACCTAGTGGTACCAAGTGAGAAGGTTACGTGTCACCTTGTGGCACCAACTGAGAATTGCATTTACAAAAAAAAAAAAAAAAAATATATATATATATATATATATATATATAAATTATATATACAGTGTGTATACATAAATATAAATACAGTGGTGCAAAAAAGTATTTAGTCAGCCACCAATTGTGCAAGTTCTCCCACTTAAAAAGATGAGAAAGGCCTGTAATTGTCATCATAGGTATACCTCAACTATGAGAGACAAAATGTGGAAACAAATCCAGACAATCACATTGTCTGATTTTTGAAAGAATTTATTTGCAAATTATGGTGGAAAAAAGTATTTTGTCAATAGTTCATCTCAATACTTTGTTATATATCCTTTGTTGGCAATGACAGAGGTCAAACATTTTCTGTAAGTCTTCACAAGGTTGTCACACACTGTTGCTGGTATGTTGGCCCATTCCTCCATGCAGATCTCCTCTAGAGCAGTGATGTTTTGGGGCTGTCGCTGGGCAACACGGACTTTCAACTCCCTCCAAAGGTTTTCCATGGGGCTGAGATCTGGAGACTGGCTAGGCCACTCCAGGACCTTGAAATGCTTCTTACGAAGCCACTCCTTCGTTGCCCGGGCGGTGTTTTTGGGATCATTGTCATGCTGAAAGACCCCGCCACGTTTCATCTTCAATGCCCTTGCTGATGGGAAGAGGTTTGCACTCAAAATATCACGATACATGGCCCCATTCATTCTTTCTTTGTACACGGATCATTCGTCCTGTTCCCTTTGCAGAGAAACAGTCCCAAAGCATGATGTTGCCACCCCCATCCTTCACAATAGGTATGGTGTTCTTTGGTTGCAACTCAGCATTCTCTCTCCTCCAAACACGACGAGTTGTGTTTCTACCAAACAGTTCTACTTTGGTTTCATCTGACCATATGACATTCTCCCAATCCTCTTATGCATCATCCAAATGCTCTCTAGCAAACCTCAGACGGGCCCGAACATGTACTGGCTTAAGCAGAGGGACACGTCTGGCACTGCAAGATCTGAGTCCCTGACGGCGTAGCGTGTTACTGATGGTAGCCTTTGTTACATTGGTCCCAGCTCTCTGCAGGTCATTAACTAGGTCTCCCTGTGTGGTTCTGGGATTTTTGCTCACCGTTCTTGTGATCATTTTGACCCCACAGGGTGAAATCTTGGGTGGAGCCCCAGATCGAGGGAGATTATCAGTGGTCTTGTGTCTCTTCCATTTTCTAATTATTGCTCCCACAGTTGATTTCTTCACACCAAGCTGCTTGCCTGTTGCAGATTCAGTCTTCCCAGCCTAGTGCAGGTCTACAATTTTGTTTCTGGTGTCCTTCGACAGCTCTTTGGTCTTCACCATAGTGGAGTTTGGAGTGTGACTGTTTGAGGTTGTGGACAGGTGTCTTTTATACTGATAACAAGTTCATACAGGTGCCATTAATACAGGTAATGAGTGGAGTACAGAGGAGCCTCTTAAAGAAGAAGATACAGGTCTGTGAGAGCCAAAAATCTTGATTGTTTGTAGGTGACCAAATACTTATTTTCCACCATAATTTGCAAATAAATTCTTTCAAAAATCAGACAGACAATGTGATTGTCTGGATTTGTTTCCACATTTTGTCTCTCGTAGTTGAGGTATACCTATGATGACAATTACAGGCCTCTCTCATCTTTTTAAATGGGAGAACGTGCACAATTGGTGGCTGACTAAATACTTTTTTGCCCCACTGTATATATATCCAGTGCACCCCACCCAGACACAATATAAACGATTACAATACAGACACAGCAAACAGCAGTTCAAAAACACACGTGCAATTTATTTAAAATGACTATATTATACCAAGTACAGGGGAAAAACAGTAAAACAAAAATTAATTTGTTTTATTCTATCGCCACACCCTACAGCACAGTTCCGGGCTGTGCTGTAGTGTGAATGGGACACACAGAAAAAAATTGTTTTCTGTGTGCCTTGGCAGTGACAGTTTTTTACAATTCAGTAAAATGCCTGTCACTGCACTGTGTGCATTAATCCTTAGGACTAGCTCACACTTGCTTTGGACGCGCAATTGCACTCTTCAGAGAGCATTTGACAGCTAGTGCTAAGGTGTTGTAACACCTCTAGGGATAAGCTGAATATCCCCCGGTTCGGTTTGCAGCAGAACATGCGAACAGGCAAAAAATTTGTGCAAACATGCGAACACAATTAAAGTCTATGGGACGCAAACATGAAAAATCAAAAGTGCTAATTTTAAAGGTTTATATGCAAGTTATTGCCATAAAAAGTGTTTGGGGACCCAGGTCCTGCCCCAGGGGACATGTATCAATGCAAAAAAAAAAAGTTTTAAAAACTGACGTTTTTTCAGGAGCAGTGATTTTAATAATGCCCATGTTTATAACAGTACCACAGCAAAATGAAATTTCTAAAGGAAAAAAATGTCATTTAAAACAGCTTGCGGCTGTAATGTATTGTCGGATCCCAGCAATATAGATAAAAAGCATTGAAAAAAATGGCGTGGCCCCCTCCCCCCCCCCTCAGTCTATTACCAGGCTTTGGTTATGAATATTAAGGGGAACCCCATGCCAAAAATACAAATAAAATTGTCTTGAATGTCCCCCGCAAAATCTATACCAGGCCCTTCAAGGTCTGGTATGGAATTATAGGGGGAACCCCGCACCAACATTTTAAAAAAATTTCATGGGTGTCCCCCATACACTATATACTCTAAACAGCAGTATATATACTATATGGCCTGCCCTATATACTCTGCAGAAAAATTGGGCCTTAGGTGTTGGTGGTGTCAGAACACTGTAACCCCTCACAGTTACTCTTGTTGGGCGCAGGAACGGGCCCAGCTGCGAAATATTGTATCAAAAATTGTAATTACATGGCCCTGTTAAAAAGGGGCAGAAAAATTGGCCTTTGGTTTTGGTGGTGCCAGAACACTGTAAGCCCTCACAGTTATGCCGCATACAGACGATCTGAATTTCCAGGCAACAAATGTGCGATGTTAGCTTGTTGCTGGAAATTCCGGCCGTGTGTAGGCTCCATCGGACATTTTCTGTCAGAATTTCCAACAAAAAAAATTGAGAGCTGGATCTCAAATTTTCCGATAACAAAATCCGTTGTCTGAAATTCCGAACGCGTGTACACAATTCCGACACACAAAATTCCACACATGCTTGGAATCAAGCAGAAGAGCCACACTGGTTATTGAACTTCTTTTTCTAGTCCCGTTGTACATCACCGCGTTCTTGACGTTTGGAATTTCCGACAACATTTGTGTGACCGTGTGTATGCAAGACAAGTTTGAGCCAACATCTGAAGGAAAAAAATCCATGGTTTTGTTGTCGGAATGTCCGATCGTCTGTACGCGGCATTACTTTTGTTGGGCGCAGGAATGGACCCTACTGTGAAATTTTATATCAAAAATTATAATTACATGCCCCTGTTATTGGGCCTTGGGTGGTGGTGGTGGTGCCCTAAACCAAAAATATTGTTGGAAGCTAGCATCATCAAGATTGAGGAGGAATGGGATAGTCAGCATAGGCAGTCTTCAAGGGATCCCAGATCCATAGCAAATTCAATCAGTTACATCAGCATCAGGTGCTTAATAGCTGCTGCTGTTCCAAGACTGATTCATTTTTATGACTGTGAGCCTATAAACAGAGTCTGTGGACAGGCGCACTCTTTGATCCATTACAAACCCTCCAGCACCACTGAATGTGCGTTCAAAAAGCATGCTGGATGCAGGACAGGCCAGTAGCTCAATTGCATATTGAGCAAGTTCTGGCCAGTGATCCATCCTCAAGACCCAGTAACCCAGTAGTTGCTCTGTTGGAAAGGTCTCCAAGTCTGCTCTTGCCCCTATATATTCCTGCACTATATAATGCAGACGCTGGCAATGGTTGCTTGAACCAATCAGACCTTGGCGCTCAAGACTGAAAAATTGTTTTAAGGCATCGGTCAGCCGGCCACCTTTTCCACCACTCTTCCTCTGACTAAACGAAGCCTCAGCAACACGTTGTCCAGCACCAGGAAATGGTAGCCTCCCAGGGTCTGGAAATGTGTTACACAAACCTTTCTTCAAAGCCTCCTGAAGATGTTTCATCCTCTGCTCCCTCTGCGAAGGCAGGATGAGTTCTGCAACTTTACCCTTGTAACGTGGATCAAGAAGGGTTGCCAGCCAGTAATGATCCCTCTCCTTGATACCACGAATCATAGGGTCCTTTCACAGGCTTTTCAGAATCAGGGAGGTCATGCAGCGCAAGTTTGCAGAGGCATTCGATTCTGAGTCCTCTGGGTCACTAAGAATCACATTATCCATAACTACCTTCTCCCAGCCAAGTACAACTCTTTGGGTTTCTGGGGACAGAAAACCTTCCCTTGAAGACTGCTGCTGAGTGTTATCCTCTACATCCATGCTGACACAATTCTCCTCCTCCTCTTTTTCCTGTTGAATGCTATCTGGATAAAGGGGGCCTTGAGAGGAAAGGAAATCTGCCTCAAGCGCCCTGTCCATGATTCAAAGAAAGCGTGTGCTCGAGCAGGAAGACTAGAGTGACAGTGTCACTGATGCATGCATTGTCGCTGCTCACCATCCTTGTGGCCTCCTCAAATGGTGACATGACAGTGCATGCATCCTTAATCAGTAGCCACTGGCGTGGCGAAAGAAAGCCAAGCTCCCCTGACCATGGTGCCTTACTCGCGAAGAGATGGCCCTCTGCTGTGTGTGCAGCCACTGCAGCAATGCCAACGTTCAGTTCCACCTGGTGGGCATGTCACAAATGAGGCAGTTGGTGGGCAGGTTGCATTCCCTTTGAATGTCAGCCAGCAAAGCACTGGCATTGTATGACAGGCGGAAATGACCAGACTTCTCTGGCCTGCCTCAGGAGATCTTGTAAGCCTGGGTACCTGGTCAAGAACCGCTGCACCACCAAATTCAGGATGTGTGTCAATCATGGAACATGGGTCAAGTGTCCCTGTTGGAGGGCAGAGAGAAGGTTGGTGCCATTGTTGCATATAACCATTCCTGGCTGAAGCTGGTGTGGCGTCAACCACCTCTGAGCCTGCCCCTGCAGAGCTGACAGAATCTCCGCCCCAGTGTGGCTCCTGTCCCCTAGGCAGACCAACTCAAACACCGCATGGCATCTTTTAGACTGACTGCTTGCGTAGTCCCTTGAACGCTTACAGAGCACTGCTGGTTCAGAGGACAAATCTGCAGAAAAGGCCATAGAGGAAGAAGAAGAGGAGGGGGTGAAGGAGAGAGCTGTGGCAGAATCACCACTAGCATTTTGGAGGCGTGGTGGCGGAACAAGGTCCAACAACACTGAACTGTCCTGTATCCTTCCCAGCTGCCAGCAGAGTAACCCAGTGCTCTATGAAGGAAAGGTAACGTCCCTGCCCAAGCCTGCTGGACAATGAGTCAGTGGTAATATGAACCTTACTGCTAACCGCCCTGTCCGAGGCCAAAACATTGCCTTCCACATGCCAGTAGAGAACCGGTGTGATGGTGTGATGCAATAGGGTGGCTGCCCTTAAGCTGCCCCCTAGATGACATCCTGCCTCATTGGAGTTGTGCCTCCTCCTCCTCCTCCTCCTCTCGTCTCTCGGACATCTAAGTACAGTCAGTGACCTCATCATCCCCTCCCTCCTCGTCACTGGAGCAAACTTGGCAGTATGCCGCAGCTGGGGGAACATAACTGCCAGTTTCTTGTCCTTCTGTGGCACCCCCTCTCTCTAGGCTCACGTTATTCCCTTTCTCATCCTGTGAAACCGGAGCCTTCAAATCACTGCGCATCCTCCAGCAGCATATAACCAACACTGTGGTCAAATAATTCTAGGGACTCCTCTGTGCATGATGGTGGGGCTACGGAAGGAGTGACTGTGGACAATGAGCCAGTGGAATAGGTTGCTTTGGCAGCTGCATTGGAAGGCAAACTACTCTGAGCTTGGGTGACAGAGGATGAGGACGGCTTCGTTATCCACTCCACCAACTCTTCTGCATGTTGTGGCTCAATAACACGGCCCAGCAGAAAAAAGCAGCAGATATAGGCTACACTGAATGCAGAGTATATATATATATATATATATATATATATATATATATATATATATATATATATATATTAGACTGTACATATATATACCGCATGAGGTATTGCATCCCATTGAAGTCAATGCTGAACAAATTATTTTCGTTTCCATTGACTTCAATGGGAAAACTTGCTTTGATATGCGAGTACATTGGACTACGAGCATTTTTCTGGAACGGATTATGCTCGTAATCCGAGGTTTCACTGTATACAGTATCTCACAAAAGTGAGTACACCCCTCACATTTTTGTAAATATTTTATTATATCTTTTCATGTGACAACACTGAATAAATTACACTTTATTACAATGTAAAGTAGTGAGTGTACAGCTTGATACATGATAACGACCCCAAACACACTTCCAAGACAGCCATTGCCTTGCTAAAGAGGCTGAGGATAAAGGTGATGAACTGGCCAAGCATGTCTCAAGACCTAAACCCTATTGAGCATCTGTAGGGAATCCTCAAATGGAAGGTGGAAGAGTGCAAGGTCTCTAACATCCACCAGCTCTGTGATGCTGTCATGGAGAAGTGGAAGAGGACTCCAGTCGCAACCTGTGAAGCTCTGATTAACTCCATGCTCAAGAGGGTTAAGGCAGTGCTGGAAAATAATGGTGGCCACACAAAATATTGACACTTTGGGCCCAATTTGGACATTTTCACTTAGGGGACTACTCACAAATTTACACTGTTATACAAGCTGTACACTCACTACTTTACATCATAGCAAAGTGTGATTTCTTCAGTGTTGTCACATGAAAATATTTAATAAAATATTTACAAAATAGTGAGGGATGTACTTGCTTTTGTGAGATACTGTATATATATTAATACACCGGCTGAAGTGTATTAGAAACAGTACACCACTGAATGCACTGTAGATATAGGCTACATATATCTATATATATATATATAGATATATACAGGGGGTCCCCGGGTTACAAACAAGTTAGGGACTATAGGTTTGTTCTTAAGTCGAATCTGTTTGTAAGTCGGAACAGGTACATTTTTTAAGTGTAGCTCCAGCCAAAAAAATTATTTTTAAGATTTTTGGATAGCATAGGGAAGGGTTAACATCCCTGTAACATTTGTTTTGCTGTCTGTGCCCCTGTTCAGAAGATTTCACTTCACTTTCTGTCCCAATGACAATTGGATTTTGAAAATTTTGGGTTGTTGTGGAAACAAGCCTTGGTGATAAAGCATCAGTGGAGGTACCTTTTCCCCCAAAATAGCTCTTACAGGAGAGAATTTCCCTTCCTAGGGGTAGATTTCCTCTCACTTCCTGTTGTCTGCCTCCGTTTGTAAGTAGGAGTCGTTTGTAAGTCGGATGTTTGTAACTAGGGGACCCCCTGTATATATATTAATACACTGCCTGCACTGACTGAATATAGAGTAAACGCTGAGTATAAAGTCTATGCTAAATGCAGAGTATATATATATATATATATATATATATATATATATATATATATATATATCTGTCCACGCCAACAACACTACACACTACACACAGCCGCTATGTAGTGTGGGGCATGGACTTAGCTGCCTTATATAGTGTGGGGCATGGACTTGCTGGACGGCAGAGAATGCTGTGATTGTCCAAAGCATGCAGGTCAGGTGCATGCTTTGGCCAATCATCATATAGCAATGCACTGCGATCTCACAGTGCATTATGGGGCGCTCATTTCGTGGCGCTCGAATTTCCCGCAAACGCCTCATATGTTCGGTTAGTTTTAGAACAAACGAACACCCGATGTTCGAGTCGAACTTATGTTCAACTCAAACCGCTGGCTCATCCCTAATCACCTCCTCACCACCTGCTTTAACCCTCTGCACGTGGTTGCAGGGGGCTTGCAGAGCATCCCCATTAACCCGTATGTGCTGCATTCAGTGGGCAATATGCCCGAAAGTGACAGGGGGTACAAGTCCTGCCACTACCTGAAAGCAAGGCATGTGTACACTGGTGAAAACTACAAAGACCCCATGCTGATGTTATTGTTATGGTGTTTCTACTCCTTGGAAGCTGTTAGTACTGTGAACCATATATTCCCTTTTCTTAGTGGATAACAGTTATATTGTGACAAATACAATAAAGTGCTGTGCTTCCCTTATATATATATATATAAATACTGTGCTTTTAAACTTAAAGTGAAGCATGTAAAAAACATGTGATAAATGATCAATTTACTTAACGCGATAAATATCCAATGAGAAACCATAACATGAAATCAAAATCCATCCAACGTGTCCTTTATAGTCAAATAAAATTAATATAAATAATATAAATACATTGTATAACTACAAATAAATGCGTCTAAAAATGCAGTGTTTCTTCATCCAAATCTCAATATATACTCCAGCAAAACCACACATAGGGGATTACAAAACACCTCCTTCCCAAAAACGCTAATCATATGCACCCTTGGTGCTCCCACTCACTGGTGTGCACTTACCAGACCTCCGTGACCCTCTTAACTTAATAAGTGGGTCCACAATAGCTTAGATTTACACTGTCCTTCCAGACAGCCTTCCAATTCACCTCCTTCCAGCTTCTTATTGCTCTTTACCTGCTAAAGAGAAGGCATCATCAACCATACTAGTGGAACTGGCAAGGCCTGGAGGAGCCCACATTGCAAGTCTGTCCCCGTGAAAGACATCAGATTGACCTGGGTATAAGTAAGGGAGGATAGATATCAATAGCTGCTAACTGCCCCATTTTTGCCTGGACAATCACAGTTTTTAATAAAATGTCCCGACATGTCTTTGCCCTGGAAGCCTACTCATGGACAACTATATTTTTTAGTGACATTGCCCCCCAAAAATCTGTACAGACATTGAGGCATTTCATCATTGCTGCTGTAGCCAGATGCCTGCACATTTGGGCACATTAATTTGTTACATTGCTGCTGATTGCTGGCGATCATGTGGACAGAGATTGGGACGAATCTCCTCCCCCTCCCCCAGCAGTAGCTTTCATTTGCCCAGGCTCTGTGGTGGAGGACTGAAGAAACATCCCCTAGGGGGAGCCTGTCTCCTCTTTGCTGGCTATGCTGTATGAGTGGACAAGGATGGGGATGCGCCTTGCCTCATAGTTCATGCCTTCTTTGGGTGGTGTGTGAGTGAGCTGAGCAGAAGCCAAGGAGAGTGTGAAAAGCCGAATAAGCTCTGCCCGTGGAGTCTAACATTGTGTAAATCATCTGCCAGCCACATGACATGATGATCTTTTCTCAGTTTAGTAGACTTCCATCTTTTTTCTTTTTTTCATTAGCTTTTCCTGAAACCTTAATATAATTTTATTTGATACTATTGACCACCCGCTCCTTCTCAATAAACTACATTCCCTTGGCCTCAGAGATTCTGCTTTATCCTGGTTCTCTGCCTATCTGTCACCTACAACTCTGTCTCCTCCTCTCCATTGCCCCTTTCTGTGGGGGTCCCCCAGGGCTCTGTTCTTGGACCCCTTCTCTTCTCTATCTACACCTCCTCCCTTGGTCACTTGATAACCGCCCATGGCTTCCAATACCACTTATACGCCGATGACACCCAAATCTATCTGTCTACTCCTCACCTCACTCCTTCAGTCTCCTCTCGCATTGCTAACTTACTAACTGACATATCAGTATGGGTGTCGCTCCATTTCCTTAAACTAAATCTCTCTAAAACTGAGCTATTAATATTCCCCCCTGCACGTGCCCCCCTCCATGACTTTTCCATCAAAATCAACAATGCAACTATCAGTCCCTCCCCTCACGCCAGGGTACTAGGTGTAACTCTGACTTGTCATTTCAGCCCCAAGTCCAATCGTTGTCAAAAGTTTGTAGAATTCACCTCCGTAACGTCTCTAAAATTCGCCCCTTTTTACCAAATGAAACCACCAAGCTCCTCATTTACTCCCCCGTTATCTCTCGCCTTGACTATTGCAATTCACTTATCATTGGCCTGCCTCTCCATAGGCTATCCCCTCTTCAGTCTATCATGAATGCTGCTGCCAGACTTATCCACCTTACCAACCGCTCAGTGTCTGCCAACCCTCTCCTCCAATCCCTACATTGGCTCCCAATCACCCAGCTAATTAAATTCAAAATCCTAACCACAACATACAAAACCATTCACAACTCTGCCCCAAGCTACATCACCAATCTTGTCTCCAAATATCACCCAAATCGTCCTCTCCGCTCATCTCAAGACCTCCTACTCTCAAGCTCTCTCATCTCCTCCTCCCATGCTCGTCTCCTAGATTTCGCCAGAGCCTCTCCCATCCTCACTACTAACTCACTACCTCTACTGGTCCGACTATCCCCTACTCTTGCTATCCCCTACTCTTGCTACCTTCAGGCGATCCCTGAAAACTCATCTCTTCAGGAAAGCCTATCACGTCTCCAACTAATCTCCTACCACTTCCATCAGCTCATTCCCCACAGTTACAACCTTTTGTACCACCTGCCCCACCCTATGAGATTGTAAGCTCTTCTGAGCAGGGCCCTCTTAATCCTCTTGTATTTTATTGTATTGTAACTGTATTGTCTCCTTTTATATCGTAAAGCGATGCGTAAACTGTTGGCACTATATAAATCCTGTATAATAATAATAACTTAGTTGCATCATGGAAATACTACACTGGATTTGTTGACCCTGTTCGTTGTACAAAAACACATACTTGCCTAACAAATGCCTGTAGTCCCTTTACTACAATACAGGTTGCAAGCTCTCGTGCATAAAAAGAGGCATACACACAGGTTCAAATGATAATTTGATATTTGCAATCATTTATTTCCAACCATTTCTGACAACTGACTGCAGAGAATAATTGGATGAATAGTCAATTTGACTAGATCATGGACATTTTGTTTATTAACCTTCAGGCTAGGGCAGCGCGTAGAGATGTTTCCGCAAATGTCTGTTTGTATGTTAACTTGTACTGTACATGTGCTTGGGGGCTGCAGGAATATATTAGGAAAAGTTAATTAACAAAGCCCTGCTGTTTGTACATGTCTGATAATAAAAGTAGCCAAATCTTGCCCTCTTGTACGCAAGTGCAGTCTGCAGTCTCCACTGCAGGTGGCGCTTGGCTGTAGTGGCACTGCATAAACTGTAGGCTCTATATGTAGCGCTACCCCCATGAGGGCTGCTTAACCACTTAACAACCGGCCCATAGCCGAATGAAGGCTGCAGGGCGGTTGCTTAACTCTGGGAGGGCGTACTATGACGTCCTCCCAGAATTCCCCTCTCGCGCGCCCCCTGGGGCACGCACCTGAACACATCCGTGACGGATCCTGGATCCTGATCGCGGCCGTTTACCATGTGATCGCTCCGTCAAATGACGGAGCGATCACATGTAAAAAAACCGGCGTCATTTCGACTCCTGCCTTCCTGTGTACCGATCGGTACACTGTGAGCGGAGAGGGGGATGGATGGATGGATGGCTGCAGCGTTGTGGGCTGGATGTGTAGTGCCCACAGTGCTGCACAGTGACATCCGGCCATCCATCCATCCATCCATGCTCAGCCATCCCTAATGCTCTGCAATGCCCTGCACTAATCTGCAATGCCCCCACAATACTATGCAATACCCCCGCAATACTCTGCAATACCCCGCAATACTCTGCAATACCCCGCAATACTCTACAATACCCCACAGTACACTGCAATACCCCGCAGTACTCTGCAATACCCCACAATACTCTGCAATACCCTGCAGTACTCTGCAATACCCCGCAATACTCTGCAATACCCCGCAATACTCTCCAATACCCCGCAGTACTCTGCAATACCCCGCAGTACTCTGCAATACCCCGCAGTACTCTGCAATACTCGGTGATACCCAGCCATACACAATCATACTCGGCTATACCCTGCAATACCCCCCATACTATGCAATACCCTGCCATACTCTGCAATACCCCGCCATACTCAGCCATACTCAGCTGTACTCGGCCTCTGTATGTGGCCAGGCTGTGGAAGTCTCACACATGTGGTATCGCCGTACTCAGGAGGAGGAGGAGAATCTATTTTGGGGTGTCATTTTTGGTATGTACATGCTATGTGTTAGAAATATTGTATAAATGGACAACTTTGTGTTAAAAAAAAAATGCATTTTAACCACTTCCCGCCCGCCGGCTGTCATATAAACGTCCTTGACTTTGTGCAGGGATATCTGAATGATGGGTGCAGCTACAGGCATCATTCAGATATCAGCTTTTTCAGCCGGCGATTCCCTACACCATAAGAATGATCATAGCAGCTGTTCCACTGCTTGATCATTCTTATGGGAGGCGAGAGGGGACGTCCCCCCCTCCCGCCGTCCTCCGGTGCTTCTACCGACTCACCGCTACAATTGAAGCCAGGATCTTTTTTTTATTTTTTTATTTCAGGCTTCCCAGCCTAGAGGTGAGATGCGGGGTCTTATTGACCCCATATCTCACTGTAAAGAGGACCTGTCATGCCATATTCCTATTACAAGGGATGTTTACATTCCTTGTAATAGGAATAAAAGTGGTCAAAAAAATTTTTTTTTGGAAAAAAGCATCAAACTAAAATAAAGTAAAATGAACAATAAAAAAAAAAAAAAAAAATTTTAAAGCGCCCCTGTCCCTGTGTGCTCGCATGCAGAAGCGAACGCATACGTCCCGCCCACATATGAAAACGGTGTTCAAACCACACGTGAGGTATTGCTGCGATCGGTAGAGCGAGAGCAATAATTTTGGTCCTAGACCTCCTCTGTGACTCAAAACAGGTAACTTTGCAAGGTGACATGTTGGGTATCTATTTACTCGGCGTAACTTCATCTTTCACATTATGCAAAAACATTGGGCTAACGTTACTGTTTTGGTTTTTTTTAAAGCACAAAACTGTTTTTTTTTCCAAAAAAAAGCATTAAAAAAATTGCTGCGCAAATACTGTGCGAGATAAAAAGTTGCAATGACCACTATTGTATTCTCTAGGGTCTCTGCTAAAAACATATATATATAATGTTTTGGGGTTCTATGTAATGTTCTAGCTAATAAATGATGATTTTTACATGTAGGAGAGAAATGTCAGAATTGGCCTGGGCACTCCAGAACGCCTGAAGGTGCTCCCCTGCATGTTGGGCCTCTGTATGTGGCCACGCTGTGTAAAAGACTCACACATGTGTTATCACCGTACTCGGGAGTAATAGCAGAATGTGTTTTGGGGTGTAATTTGTTGTATGCATATGCGGTGTGTGAGAAATAACCTGCTAATATGACAATTTTGTGTAAAAAAAACAACTTGATTTTGCAAAGAATTGTGGGAAAAAATGACAACTTCAAAAAACTCACCATGCATCTTTCTAAATACCTTGGAATGTCTTCTTTCCAAAAAGGGGTCATTTGGGGGGTATTTGTACTTTCCTGGCTTGTTAGGGTCTCAAGAAATTAGATAGGCCGTCAGTACTTCAGGTGTGACCAATTTTCAGATATTGGCACCATAGCGTTTGGACTCTATAACTTTCACAAAGACCAAATAATATCCACCGATTTGGGTTATTTTTACCAAAGATATGTAGCGGTATAAATTTTGGCCAAAATATATGAAGAAAAATTACTAATTTGCAAAATTTTATAACAGAAATTAAGAAAAATGCATTTTTTTTACAGATTTTTCGGTCTTTTTTCTTTTATAGCGCAAAAAATAAAGAACCCAGCGGCGATTAAATACCACCAAAAGAAAGCTCTATTTGTGTGAAAAAAAAGGACAAAAATTTCATATAGATACAGTGTTGCATGACTGAGTAATTGTCATTCAAAATGTGAGAGCACCAAAAGTTGCAAATTGGTCTGGTTATTAAAGTGGAGTCCCACACAAAAATGGAACTTCCGCTTTTCGGATTCCTCCCCCCCTCCGGTGTCACATTTGGCACCTTTCAGGGGGGAGGGGGGTGCAGATACCTGTCTAAGACAGGTATTTGCACCCACTTCCGGCATAGACTCCCATGGGAGTCTATGCCTCTTCCTGTCCCCACCGCGCTGTCTCCTGGGAAACACACAGCTCCCAGGAGATAGCGGGGACCACTCACGATGCGCAGCGCGACTCGCGCATGCGCAGTAGGGAACCGGGAAGTGAAGCCGCAATGCTTCACTTCCTGATTCCCTCACTCAGGATGGCGGCGGCAGCTGCCGAGAACCGAGCGGGTTCTCGGCGTCGCCTGCCGACATCGCTGGACCCTGGGACAGGCAAGTGGCCATGTATTAAAAGTCAGCAGCTGCAGTATTTGTAGCTGCTGGCTTTTAATATTTTTTTTTTTTTTTTGCGGTTTGGGTGGACTCCCTCTTTAAGGGGGTTTAAGTGCCCAGTGGTCAAGTGGTTAAAGATACTGTGCCCCAGTGGTTGTTCTGACCTTGCAAGTCTCCTGACACCCTGGGTTCAGACATTTCAGCAAGGAAATATGGCTGCAGTCCCAGATTAGTTCAAAATAAACCAGATACGTGTAGCACTTCCCTCTTGGGAGCTGCTTAAAGGGGTTGTAAAGGTAAACATTTTTTCACCTTAATGCATTCTATGCATTAAGGTGAAAAAACTTTTGACAGTACCGCCGCCCCCAGGCCCCCCGTTTTACTTACCTGACGCCTCGAATCTTCACTGCTCGTCCTCGTCATCTTCATTGCAGCTCAGCCTGGTCGCTGATTGGCTGCAGTGGATGGATTGAAAGCAGCGCAGCCATTGGCTCGCGCTGCTGTCAATCACATCCGATGACGCGGCGCGCCGGGGGCGGGGCCGAGTGATACAGCGAGCGGCTATAGCCGCCGGCTGTATCACGGGAGCGTGCCCGCAAGCACTCACCACCGTGCGAGGGAGCTCGCATTAAGGTGGTAAATGCTTGCGGGGAGGAGCTCAAACAGCCGCCGAGGGACCCCAGAAGACCAGGTTCGGGGCCACTCTGTGCAGAACGAGCTGCACAGTGAAGGTAAGTATAACATGTTTGTTATTTTAAAAAAAAAAAAAAAATTAACTTTACAACCCCTTTAAGTTTGTTCAGTCCGTTACTCTGCCCTTCAACCCAAAGAATCCTCTCAGCCCCTACCTGGTACACCTAGCAAAATGGTTAGTATGATTAGTGGAATAGCACAATAAATGATACACAGACACATTTCAAACAATCTCTCTCAGATTTCAAGTCAAGTCAAGAGAGGAGACTTAAAAGGATATTTTTTTGGAATAATCTTTATTTTAGTTTTCGAAAACATACAATAAGTAATAAAAAGAGAAAAAAGCACCCAAAAGGGCAACAGACCATAAATCACAAACATTCAAAATCAGCATGAACTGCATTGCTACGTGCAGTTGTGTACATCATATAATTCCACCATTTTATTCCCCAGTGACGCTAGGGGTTGTGTTTATGAACTGTCGTACCAAACATGAGCTAAACATCCATATATACGACATCATGAACAGAATATGACATGGGATGGAAATAGGGGGGGGATGTAGGGAGGGGATTGGGAGAGGGGGTTTAAGGTAAAGGAGGCAAGTAAAAAAAAAAGGGGGGGAGGGGAATAGGCTGTACACAAGATAGACAACAAAACTAACCTTTAAATAAAGCAAAAACAATCAGCACTATAACCAGGATCAGAAATAATGGTATCAAAGTGTTCTGGGGATCTTTAGCAAGCCCGCCTTATGGGATAGCATTATACTAATGCCTCGTTTCCACTGAGCAGATTGGTTCGGTTTGGTTCGATACGGTACGCTATTTTGGGTGTTTCCATTATGAAAGCGGCCCATACAACCGAACCGTACCGCTCCATTCAGGGTCCTGCTTCAGATGTGGGGCCATAGAAAATGGAACGGTTCGGTTAGGGCGGAGCTACGATACATTCCACTGATTGGCTGACAGAAAACCCTCTGCTGTGCTATGCTGAGGCATTTTTTCTAAACCCTGTATGGCCCCTTGTGGTCCCACTTGCAGTGGAAACGCTCACCAAAATAGACCGGACCATTCTAGGCCATTCAAACTGTACCGACCCGAACCGATCCGCTCAGTGGAAACGAGGCATTAGTCAATGCAGTTTAGGTCCAGGTCCCCAGTAATGAAGATAGAGACAAATAGGGTCCAGAGGTAACAGGCTAGGGCATCTGTATGGCACTAAAGGTACAATATATCCAGATAGCCCAAACACTATAAAACCTCTCATGTCTATCCTTACACGTTGCCACCCACTCCTCCATTGCCATGATTTTATTGACCAGAGGAATCCAATAAGCCTGTCCTGGAATATGGGCTGACTTCCAATGGATGGGGATCAAACGTTTGGCTGCATTTAGGAGGTGGGGCAGAACCGATTTACGGTAATTACTGAGAGGGATGGATGGCACATGAAGCAAAAACTCCAAGGGAGAATCATTCATTTCGATATCTGGGCTCTAATATCCTGCCAAAAAGGCCTGAGCCTCGGGCACTCCCACCATATACAGTATTTCACAAAAGTGAGTACACCTCTCACATTTTTGTAAATATTTTATTATATCTTTTCATGTAACAACACTGAAGAAATTACACTTTGCTACAATGTAAAGTAGCGAGTTTACAGCTTGTATAACAGTGTAAATTTGCTGTCCCCTCAAAATAACTCAACACACAGCCATTAATGTCTAAACCGATGGCAACAAAAGTGAGTACACCCCTAAGTGAAAATGTCCAAATTGGGCCCAATTAGCAATTTTCACTCCCAGTGTCATGTGACTCGTTAGTGTTACAAGATCTCAGAGGTGAATGGGGAGCAGGTGTGTTAAATTTGGTGTTATCGCTCTCACGCTCTCATACTGCTCACTGGAAGTTCAACATGGCACCTCATGGCAAAGAACTCTCTGAGGATCTGAAAAAAAGAATTGTTGCTCTACATAAAGATGGCCTAGGCTATAAAATGATGGCCAGGACCCTGAAACTGAGCTGCAGCACGGTAATCAAGACCATACAGCATTTTAACAGAACAGGTTCCACTCAGAACAGGCCTCACCATGGTCAACCAAAGAAATTGAGTGCACATGCTCAGCATCATATCCAGAGGTTGTCTTTTGGAAATAGACGTATGAGTGCTGCCAGCATTGCTGCAGAGGTTGAAGGGATGGGGGGTCAGCCTGTCAGTGCTTGGTCCATATGCCGCACACTGCATCAAATTGGTCTGCATGGCTATCAATCCCAGAAGGAAGCCTCTTTCAAAGATGATGCACAAGAAAGCCCTCAAACAGTTTGCTGAAGACAAGCAGACTAAGGACATGGATTACTGGAACCATGTCCTGTGGTCTGATGAGACCAAGATAAACTTATTTGGTTCAGATGGTGTCAAGTGTGTGGCAGCAACCAGGTGAGGAGTACAAAGGGAAGTGTGTCTTGCCTACAGTCAGGCATGGTGATGGGAGTGTCATGGTCTGGGGTTGCATGAGTGCTTCTGACACTGGGGAGCTACAGTTCATTGAGGGACCCATGAATGCCAACATGTACTGTGACATACTGAAGCAGAGCATAATCCCCTCCCCTCAGAGACTGGGCCACAGGGCAGTATTCCAACAAGATAACGACCCCAAACACACTTCCAAGACAGCCACTGCTTTGCTAAAGAAGCTCAGGTTAAAGGTGATGGACTGGCCAAGCATGTCTCAAGACCTAAACCCTATTGAGCATCTGTGGGGCATCTTCAAACGGAAGGTGGAGGAGAGCAAGGTCTCCAACATCCACCAGCTCCGTGATGTCATCATGGAGGAGTGAAAGAGGACTCCAGTGTCAACCTGTGAAGCTCTGGTGAACTCCATGCCCAAGAGGGTTAAGGCAGTGCTGGAAAATAATGGTGGCCACACAAAATATTGACACTTTGGGCCAAATTTGGACATTTTCACTTAGGGGTGTACTCACTTTTGTTGCCAGCGGTTTAAACATTAATGGCTGTGTGTTGAGTTATTTTAAGGGGACAGAAAATGTACACTGTTATACAAGCTGTACACTCACTACTTCACATTGTAGAGCAAAGTGTAATTTCTTCAGTGTTGTCACAGGAAAAGATATAATAAAATATTTACAAAAATGTGAGGGGTGTACTCACTTTTGTGAGATACTGTATAGCAGTGATGGTGAACCTCGGCACCCCAGTTGTTTTGGAACTACATTTCCCATGATGCTCCACTACACTGCAGAATGCATGAGCATCATGGGAAATGTAGTTCTAAAACATCTGGGGTGCCGAGGTTCGCCATCACTGCTGTATAGCTATAGTGACCACTAGAGGCCCTCGCTGTCCTCTTAGAGGCTTATAGAACTAAAGATACTTTATTACATTTACTATAATTGATTTTTCTATACAATTACAAAATAAGACCATCTAATATTAGAATATCTTATATAGAATATTATTTGATGATTGGATCTGTAAAACTAATAAAGATGGCTTGGGATTCGATCAGATTGGCCCAGGCTGGTTGAAAATTGTGTATATAAGCGGTAGACGTATCCGAGCACGTGACCACTGATGACATCAGACGTGGGCAAAAGAAACAATGTTGGGTGAAGTTTTTTTAGATACATCATTTGCGGTAGTTGGAGCGCAAGTAGAACGCAAATCGGTGTTCCCATTACTTTACATGCTGATCTTTACCTATATGTAAGTGCAATATTACTGGTTTTAAATAAACCTTTTTTAATTACTACACTGAGAGCCCTCTTCTCTCTCCCTCCTTACACTATTATGGAGCTATATTAGAGCGCTGAAGTGCAGTCATACCTGGATATTTGGATGGATGTCAGCTGTGATTTGGATTCAAATATATTGTGACCAGCCTGTGATCCTTTGGGATTATCCCTCTTGTGCATTTGACTCCCTGTAATAGGGGTCAATAGAGTGCGGTGAGTGTGTGGTGCATCTGCATGATGGTGGAGAGGATACCTCGATCTTTATTCATGGTGGATGTTTATTACACTGGGATTATTTTTGGACTTTTATGGACTTTATATTTTGCATTTTTTTTTGCCTATTGAATCTTATCTCTTTGGTGGTGTTTAAAAAATTGTATGTCATATGTATTAGATATATGTGCTTTAATAGATCTTATATCACATTAAGAAGCGCAGTTATTTTATATTTTAAAAATTTGTGTGGGTGTTATTACACTTTATAACGAGCAGCCTCTTCATTCATTTCACTATTAAATTTTTAGTGTTCACATTTATTAGCACATCCATTTGCGCGAGTGTATGAGGCTATTTTCACCTCTGCCAGGTTAGCCCCCCCATATCAAAATTTCTGAAAAAATCTTATGCAGTTTGTTAGATCTTTGTTAGATCAGGTTAGACAAACCGTTGTTTGCGTTAGATCTCACACAGAAGAAGCAATATTAACAGTTATTTGCTAGGGGGGCTAACCCGTCATCAGCCCCCCCTTATCAAAAAATTGACCAAAAAGTTAGCTATTTTGGAAGCAATTTGTTAGATCCGGTAAGATCAAGTGGTTTTAACGTTAGATCTCACATCATTTCAGAGATATTCCACATCAAGGTAGAGATATTAGGTGGTACATATGGACGGGCTGGCCCCCCCTTATCAAATTTTCGGGCCAAAAATCATTCAGGCTAATAGATTTTCGTTAGATCCGGTAAGATCAAGTGGTTTTAACATTAGATCTCACAAAATTTCAGAGATATTCCACATCAAAATAGAGATATTAGGTGGTACATATGGACGGGTTAGCCCCCCCTTATCAAATTTTCTGTCCAAAAATCATTCAGGCTAATAGATATTCATTAGATCCAGTAAGATCAAGTGGTTTTAACGTTAGATCTCACATCATTTCAGAGATATTCCACATCAAAATAGAGATATTAGGTGATACATATGGGCGGGTTAGCCCCCCCTTATCAAATTTTCTGGCCAAAAATCATTCAGGCTAATAGATATTCGTTAGATCCGGTAAGATCAAGTGGTTTTAATGTTAGATCTCACATCATTTCAGAGATATTCCACATCAAAATAGAGATATTAGGTGGTACATATGGACGGGCTGGCCCCCCTTATCAAATTTTCTGGTCAAAAATCATTCAGGCTAATAGATATTTGTTAGATCCGGTAAGATCAAGCGGTTTTAACGTTAGATCTCGCATAATTAGAGACTTATTAAGTGATTAATGAGGGGGCTGGCCCCCCTTATCAAATATTCTGGCCAAAAATCATTCAGGCTAATAGATATTCGTTAGATCCAGTAAGATCAAGTGGTTTTAACGTTAGATCTCACATCATTTCAGAGATATTCCACATCAAAATAGAGATATTAGGTGGTACATATGGACGGGCTGGCCCCTCCTTATCAAATTTTCTGGCCAAAAAATCACCCCAGCTAATTGATATTCATTAGATCCGATAAGATCAAGTGATTTTAATGTTTGATTATCTATAATTACAGGGATATTATGGATATTTGGTAGCGATGCACGTATATCCATACTAGTATCTATATTGGAGGCAGTGATGAGCATTTTCATGTGTACCAGTGAGGAGTGCCATTGAGCATACCGAGGTATGCTGAAATTATGTGGAACATTAATCAACAGGTGTTTCCAAGCCCAGTGAAGCCTGAAGCACAGTGCCAGAAGCCAGAGGGAAACTTCGGAGGGCTCTGGTGAAGGAGCCAACCGGGTGCCCATCTACGGTAGCTGGCTCAAAACCAATGACACGAAGAGACAGCAGCGAAAGTCCAAAACTTTGCAGAGGGCCCCCAGTTGTTGCCTCCAAGCAACCCAGTGTCCTGTTTCTTTTGACAAATGCTTGCTGGTGTCGGAGAGTCAATGCACACCAGACTCCCAGAACTTAGCGCAGACTTAAGCCCAATCAGAACCTCGCAGAGAGGAGCGCGGATACAAACCACCGAACAGGCCAGGGCCACCACTTCCTCCCATGCTCCCTGACAAGCTGGTGGGACCTTCTCCTGTTGTTTCCATCCAACTAAAGGGAGTCTACATCAAGACCCTTCTGGATACTGTAGCTTAAGTGACCCTTAAGTGAGTTGCAGATATGGGGCATTGTGTCCCCTATGATGGCTATCTACCGGTCAAGCTGACCTTCGATCCCTCCATGGCTGGGAAAGCCGAGACTTTTGAAACTCGGGCAGTGGTCTGTCCTCGCCCACCAGGGGCCAGTAAGAGTTCTCTCATCATAGGGACCAATACTGATCTTATCAGAAGGCTGTTGACACCTCTTGTTCTGGAGCCGGGCACTTCAACTACAAGTTTGCACCCCATGTTGAGACAAGCCTTCCAGCACCTGGTACAAAAACAGAAGGGAAAGATCTGGCGCTTGGACAAATGTGAGAGTGTGTTACAGCCTGGTAAAGTGGCCTATTTACGAGCATCTGTCAAGCTAAATTGGAAGCAAGCAGGCCCTTTCATTGTCCTTCAATCAGACGGACAGAGAGAAGACATGGGAGTGGAGATAATTCCCAAGGTGGTTTCAACCAAAGGGTTGCAAAGAAGTCACCACCATCTGATTTGGTGGGGGAAGCAAAGGATGGGATCTCTGTGGAGGAGCTCTATCCGAAAAATACTCCCCTTTTGCCTGAATAGAAGGAAAGGGCCAAGACTCAGCTCCTGAGACGGCAGGCTGCATTCTCCAAGAGTGAATTTGATGTGGGGTGTACAAAAAGTGCCCAATACCAGATCCATCTCTTCAAGCGCATAAGCTGTTCAGGGAAAGAGTTTGATGGATTCCTTTAGGGGACTTGGAGGATCTGCATGAACAACTGGCAGAGTTGAAGAGGGCAGGTATCATCCGAGAGTCCCAGAGTCTATACGCTTCCCCAATACTGGTGGTACGGAAGAAGAATGGATCACTGAGGCTGGGTATTGACTACCGGGCACTGAACTGAAGGACCATTCCCTACCAATATACCACCCCAAGGATATAAGATGCCTTGCAGAGCCTGTCAGGAGCGAAGTGGTTCAGCATGCTGGATTTGAAGAGTGGGTATTACCAAATCCCCATGCACCCTGAGGATCGGGAGAAGACCATTTTCATTACCCTGCAGGGGATGTTTGGATTTGACCGTATGCATCAAGGCCTGTCTGGTGCCCCAGCCACCTTCCAAAGGCTAATGGAGAAGACCGTGGGTGACATGAAACTGATCGAGGTGTTGGTGTACTTAGACGACATCATCGTTTTCAGCAAGACCCTGGAAGAGCATGAAGAGTTTCTGCAGAAGGTCCTTAAGAGACTCCATGGTGAGGGGGTTGAAGCTGTCTCTGGAACAGTGCCAGTTTTATCAACCGTCAGTCAACTACCTTGGTCACATTGTGTCTGCTGATGAAGTGGCCACTAACCTCCTGGCCGAGGCCTACCAACGTGACTGAGCATAGGTCGTTTCTGGAATTCTGCTCTTATTACAGAAAATTTGTCAAGGGATTCGCTAAGACGCTGACCCTGATCTGGCGAAGCCTGTCAGACCAGCTGGAGGGCCCAGAAAACCCAGAGAGTTCATTCAGGAACAATTGACTCTGGAGTATGAAGAGGTTTTAGGCAGCTGAAGTGAAGCCTAACAACCGCTCCAGTCGTGGCCTATGAAGATCCAACCAAGCCATACAAGCTACACTTTGACACCAGTTGAGATGAGTTAGGTGGGGTGCTATATCAAGAGCATGACTGCCATCTACGACCTGTTGCCTACGTGAGTCGGAACTTGGCCCCCGCCGAGAAGAACTATCCCATGCACAAACTTGAGTTCCTGGCCTTGAAGTGGGTGGATAAGCTGAGGGATTAACTGTATGGAGCGGAGTTCGTGATCAAGACCGACAACAATGCTCTCACCTACATCCTCACTTCCACCAAGTTGGACGCCACGGGTCACAGATGGTTGACTGCTCTATCAGGGTTTATTTTCAGCCTGAAGTATCGACTGGGGTCAGGAAACAAGACGCTGATGCTTTGTCAAGAAGCCCCATTGTTCCAGAGACCCTCCAGAAGAATAGGCCCAACTGACACCTGAAGAGTACGAGCCTTATGTCAAGGAGCAGAACCTGGACCTGGAGTAGGATCCAGGACCGAAGAGGTTGGAGTGTCAGCCGTTGGTGTCCCCAGATGTTATTGCAATGTCGCCCAAGTCGGGGATGAAGATCTGCCCAAGCTGTCAAAGACCTGCGGAGGGACCAGTTGGAGGGCCCTCCCTGTAACTTGGCATTGAAGGCCTTGGAGAGCCAATGCCCTGACTTGCTCCTCACTGACTCCCCGAAGGAAACCCATCTGCTGCACCGTGAGTGGGATCGGTTTCAGGTGCACAGAGGGTTGGTCTATCGAAGGGGCCCCTCTGACGATTCTGAAGAAAAATGGCAGCTATTCCTACCTTGAAAACACACGGAGACAGTATTAACTGCCCTACTATCAGGAACCATGAATCAGACCGAGACAGAAGTATAGTTAAATCACACTTGTTTATTAATAATAATAATAATAATAATAATAATAAGGTAAACAGAGTAAGCGTAGTCAAAACAAGCCAGAGTTCAGTAACCGGATCGGGTAGTCAGCCAAGCAAATGTCAGAGAGCCAGAGATAAACGTAGTAGTACAGGAAGCAGGATCAGGAGCCAGAAGGAACGTCAGCCTAGCAAGTCTTCAACAGGAACGCAGGAGAAAGACTCTGTGATGTTGACAAAGGTGAAGGCAGAGATCAAGTGAGCTGGACGACTTGCTGGGAAACTGTGGAGAGAAATTGGAGCTGGCAATTAGCTGACAGCTGAGCGGCCAGCTCAGAGAAGGAAGGGCTGAGCCCAGCCCTGACACCTACATGACAACCATGGCCACCTAGGGCCCAAGAGGACTTTTCTCCTGGTGAGGGACCAGTTCTACTGGCCCTGCATGCAGGCTGCAGTTGAAGACTATTGCCACTCCTGCATCAGATGTATCCAAATGAAGACTTTGCCTCATGAGCTGCCCCAATGGACCATCTTCAGAGTCAAGGACCCATGGAGCTGGTGTGCATTGACATTCTGTGCTTGGAGCCTGATCTGAGTGGGCAGGGAAATATCCTGGTAGTGACTGACCATTTCACTCAGTATGCCCAGGCGTTTTCCACAAGGGACCAACAAGCATCCATGGTGGCCAAGATCTTCGCTGAGAAATTCTTTGTGTACTATGGTCTGTCCCAACGCATCCACTCTGATCAAGGGAGAGATTTCAAGAGTAGTCTCATCAAGAGACTTTCAGACCTGTTGGGCATCAGGAAGTCTAAAACCACCCCGTATCATCCTCAAGGAGATCCTCAACCAGAGAGATTCAACTGAACCCTCCTGGATATACTTGGAACTCTAAGTTAAGAACAAAAGCAGCACTGGAGCAAGCATATAGTGGCTATTGTGCATGCTTATAACAGCACTGCCAATGATGCCACAGGTTACTCTCCCTATAGTTTGATGTTAGGACCGTAGGCCCGGCTGCCAGTAGACTTGGCCTTCGGCACATCCCTCAACCATACCTTAGCAACTTTCCACAGAGGGTATGTGGATCGCCTGCAGAGACATCTGAAAACCACCTTTGATAAGGCTCAAGCTGCCTTATATGCCTGAGGACAGAGAAACAAAATAAACTTTGACCTTAGGGTACGAGTGCAGGACCTACAGCCGGATGACAAGGTACTGCTGAGAAACCTGGGTGTCCCTGGAAAGCACAAGTTGGCTAACCGCTGAAAGTCACAGCCCTATGTCGTTTGCAAGCATCTGCCCAGACACCCAGTATATCAAATCCGGCCAGAGGGAAGCACAGGCCTGCTGAAGACTTAGCATCACAATCATCTGTTGCCTCTGTCAGAAGCAGTTCATGTGCCACCACAGCCAGATTTACAGTCCACACCCACGGCCTCTCAAAGATCCCGGCCAGTGACTAGATCTCACTCTGTACCACTCTCACTCTGCTGAAGATGAAAACAGCAAGGATGAAGAGAAGATTGTCTGTGGCCATCTCAAATGCCAGGGCCTGCCACCCACCCCCACGCTCTTTCTTCTCCTCCCAAGGTGACTGAGGTGACTCTCAGGCCAGAGGCTCCTGAGTTTGTACCTCAAAGTCCACCTTTTGAAGAGTTGGAAGACCCTCAATCTTCCCTGCTGACAAGAGACCCCTAAGACTTTACATCCTTCATTGAGGAAGCTGAAGCTGATATGTAGGAAGAAGAAGAGACCAGTGTGCCTGTAACTCCAGAACCTAAAGAACAGCGAGAGCGAAGGGTTATTCACCCGCCCAAAAGACTAACATTTGATACTTTGGGTGAAAGCTCTGAGGAGGTCGTTCTCATTGCAAAAAGGACTCCTGAAGAAACTGACCCTTCCACCGCAGATTTGGTGGTGGCCAATCCCAACTCACTGTCAGGGCTGGGCTCAGCCCTTCCTTCTCTGAGCTGGCCACTCAGCTGTCGGATAATTGCCAGCTCCTATATCTCCACAGTTACCCAGCTGTTGATGATATCCTGCTCGTCAGTCCTGCCTACTTAAGCCGTCCAGTCCAGAGGATCTCTGCCTTCGCCTTGGTCAACATCACAGAAACAATCTCCTGCGATCCTGTTCAAGACTTGCTTTGTTGACATCCCTTCTGGCTCCAGATCCTGCTTGTTGTTCCTCTACATTGATCCCTGACTTCTGGCTTGGCTGACTATCCGTTCCGGTTACTGAACTTTGGGTATGTTTTGACTACGTTTGTTCTTTTTACTTTTATTATTAAACAAGTGTGATTTAACTGTACTTCTGTCTCGGCCTGATTTCTTGTTTTCTGACACTCAGCCCCTGGCACATCTAGCTGGGCCATTCCAGTTAACCTCCCCTCCTATGCTAATTGGTGGGATGTTCCTCTGCCAGGGTTTTATGCAGATGTAAATTGTATGGTTTCCTGTGCACACTAACCTGTTTTTTTTTTCCGTGTGTATATCAAAAGCATGTAACAAGTCATAGACTCTTTACCTCCTTTGGCGGACCAAAGGTTCTTTGGTGGGGGGAGTGTGTAGCGGGGGCTACTCTATCACCCATGGTCCCGCACCTCCCGCCATTCCTGCCAGCGACCGCTGGACTGAATAGACACTGACACAGGCACTCACTGAGGGAGAGCACGCCTGTCAGTGCCTGTGGGGGATTTCTCCCCCTCCCTCTCCTCTTACTGTGTCCCTATTGGCAAGGAGAGGGAGCCAATCAAGCAGCAGCAGAGGACCACGGCCCACAATACAGCCCCATTGATTTCTACAGGAGGTGGAACTACCAAGCCCAGCCTGCTTTGCAAGAAGGGGGGGCTAGCTAAAAACTTAAGCTTGTTGGTCTGAGGAGAGATCACCATGAGGCAGGGAGGTGAACAGAGGTGTGAGGAGAGACTACAGGCACCCGCTGAAGAACCATGCAAAGAAGGTTCCAGAGAACATCCAGATACGGTTGAAGTTTGATAAGGGGGGGCTAACCCATCCATATGTACCACCTAATATCTCTATTTTGATGTGGAATATCTCTGAAATGATGTGAGATCTAACATTAAAAACACTTGATCTTACCGGATCTAATGAATATCTATTAGCCTGAATGATTTTTGGCCAGAAAATTTGATAAGGGGGGGCCAGCCCGTCCATATGTACCACCTAATATCTCTATTTCGATGTGGGATATCTCTGAAATGATGTGAGATCTAACGTTAAAAACACTTGATGTTACCGGATCTAACGAATATCTAATAGCCTGAATTATTTTTGGCCCGGAAATTTGATAAGGGGGGGCCAGCCCCCCCTCATTAATCACTTAATAAGTTTCTAATTATGTGAGATCTAACAGTAAAACCGCTTGATCTTACCGGAGCTAACGAATATCTATTAGCCTGAATGATTTTTGGCCAGAAAATTTGATAAGGTGGGCCAGCCCCCCCCCTCATTAATCACTTAATAAGTCTCTAATTATGTGAGATCTAATGTTAAAACTACTTGATCTTACCGGATCTAACAAATTGCTTCCAAAATAGCTAACTTTTTGGTAAATTTTTTGATAAGGGGGGCTGATGACGGGTTAGCCCCCCCAGCAAATAACTGTTAATATTGCTTCTTCTGTGTGAGATCTAACGCAAACAACGGTTGATCTAACCTGATCTAACAAAGATCTAACAAACTGCATAAGATTTTTTCAAAAATGTTGATATGGGGGGGCTAACTCGGCAGAGGTGAAATCCTTCTTCCTCTGGGGCTGGGATAGGAACCTTCCCTCTTCTCATGATCTTGGCTCAGCCCGCAGCAGCTCCATAGAAGCACACATAGCTCCTGTCTGCTTGGTGGTGACGAGGAGGAGGGGTGGGCGTGGCTTCCATGCAAGGAGAGAGAGAGACTAATTCCTTCCTCCACGGCTCGGCTGGGCTGAGAGCTTCTCCTTCTTTCCTTTCCTTAGTGCGGCTGGCAAGTACAGAGGCGCCACATGTCCTAATGCTTTCAAAACCAGGCACCTCTGTACAGTACTGAGATCAATCCGCCACTAATAATACCGGGACTCACTGAAGATCAGCGGCTTATGTGGCCAGAGCTGCAGTATCCCTCCTCTATATGAAAGAGTCCCCAGACTTTTTTTCTCACACAGAGCACACAGGTAAAAATGTATTTAAAAGAATTCAGTGACATATATTGGAAATTCAAGTGTGTAGATTTTGGGGGTGCTTTGAGGGTGCTTAAACAATTTTTGAGGGTGCTTTGGCACACCCAAGCACCCACCTGGCGCCACCCCTGCATGCGTGACACTTTGTGTGTCAGATTTGTGTACACACGATCGGAATTTAACCGATCGGATTTTGTTGTCGGAAAATTTTATAGTGTGCTCTCAAACTTTGTGTGTTGGTGTTAGGTACCTGGTAGTAGAGCCTGACTTGTAGGAGAAGACCTCTCATACAACGCTGGTTCGGGAGGCACAGAGGGGTAGGAGTGCCTGTTGAAGTAGAGTCTCTGATGCTGGAGCGGGGTGGAGATCCCTCCAGGGATGGCTGGACTGCAGGTAAGGTGGTAACTGGGAGCAGCAGGCTGGAACACTGGGGATGCAGAGATCGCTGGAGCTGAAGGTGCAACAGCAAGAAGCAAACAGCAGGCACTAGCAAGGTCAGACAGTCCGGGTCAGCAGGTAAGTGAGACAGGCAAAAATGGCAGGCAGAGGCAGAGTTGGTAGGCAGGCAGAGGTCGGCAACGGTATTTGGTAGAAGCAGCAGTCAGGCAGGCCGGGTCGGATTGGAGCGGGATGGATGGTCAGACAAGCCGGGTCAAATCAGGTAACGATCAATCAGGTGCAGGTTAACGGAATCACAGAGCTGAGACGAAGCAGCAACGCACCCATGCAACAGGGGAACTCTTATGCGCTCCTTGGCGCTAACGCACACACGTGCCAAGCGCCGTGCTGATGCATGGTAACAGCAGAAGTTTGTTGCACTGTTTGAACAGGGGCGCGCCGGCGCATAGGCGCATGCAAACGCCCAGGTCTGGTGCTGGTAGATCCCTGACATTGCCCCCCCTCAAAGGGCAGCCTCCGGATGCCCATAAGCCTTCTTTTCTCAGGGTGGGTAGAGAAATAGGCGCGAACTAAACGCCTAGCGTGAACATTACTGTCTGGTTCCCATGAGTTACTTTCTGGACGGTAACCTTTCCATTTAATTAGCAATTGGTTTTGTCCTTGTCTTCTTCTACAGTCAAGGATAGCCTCAACCTCAAATTCTTCGCTGCCATCAATTAAGATTCAGGAGGTCTAGTTCCTCTACCCGGGAAGGGATCAGGTACAGCAGGTTTAAACAGAGATACATGAAATATCTTAAGAGAATCAGGCAAAGTCAATTCATAAGATACTTCATTAATTCTCCTCTTAACCGGAAAAGGTCCCATAAATCTAGGTGCCAACCTCTTAGAAGGACATGCTAACTTGATATTATTGGTAGAAAGCCATACCTGATCACCAAGCTGTAACTTCAACTCCCCTCTTCTTTTTCGATCGAAGGCTCTCTTGCCGTCTGCCTGGGCCTTGGACACTGCTTCCTGCAACATCTGGTTGTTGTGACTGAGGAAATCCACTGTACTCTGTACTGCCGGAACTGAAGACTCTGGAAGGAAATCGGGTAGAAAGGTTAAATGGAAGCCATAATTGTCGAAAAAAGGGGATTGCCTGGTGGCTGAATGTTTGGCATTGTTGTAAGCAAATTCTGCTAAAGGCAGCAGGGATACCCAATCGTCCTGTGTGAAGGATGTAAAGCATCTGATGTACTTTTCAAGAGTCTGATTGGTCCTCTCTGTCTGCCCATTAGTTTGAGGATGATAGGCCGAGGACAAGGCCAGTTTAATTTTTAGGGTTTCACACAGGGCTCTCCAAAAACGTGAGGTGAATTGTACCCCTCTATCAGAAACTATGTTTACAGGGACTCCATGTAGTCTGATGATTTCCTTGATAAATATGCGAGCAGTTTCGATGGCAGATGGGATTCCCCTTAAAGGAAGAAAATGGGCCATCTTGGTTAAACGGTCCACCACCACAAAGATGGCTGAACACCCCTCAGAACATGGAAGCTCCACAATAAAATCCATGGAAATCATTTTCCAGGGTCTATCGGGTACAGGCAAAGGTTTTAACAGGCCCCAAGCTCGATTCCTGGATGTCTTATTCTGGGTACAGATAGGGCAGGAGCTGACATATTTTTCGCAAAAGTCTTTCAGATTGGGCCACCAGAATTTGCGTTGCACCAGTTCCAGGGTTTTGCGAACCCCAAAGTGACCTGCCAGCGGATGATCATGAAGAAGCGTCAAGACCTTGACCCGAACCTCCTCAGGGACAAAAATTTGACTCCCCTTCCAGAACAATCCATCTCTGTTTATCAGAGTAGTCCCTGTAGGCCTAGCTGACTCACAGGATGCTTCCTTAATCTGGGAGAGTAGATCTGTTTGCAGGAGTAGGAAATTGTTTGCGGGTAAGATGGTGTCAGGAGTAGATAAGTCCTTTGGGTTGTCATGCATTCGTGACAATGCATCCGGTTTAATATTTTTTGAGCCTGGCCGGTAAATAATATGGAAGGATAAACGTGAGAAAAACAGAGCCCAGCGGGCTTGTCGAGGCTTCAGTCGTTTAGCAGATCGCAAATACTCCAGGTTTTTATGGTCAGTGTAAATTAATACTGGATGCATAGCCCCCTCCAACAGGTACATCCACTCCTCCAGCGCAGTCTTAATAGAGAGAAGCTCCCAGTCACCAACATCGTAGTTCTTCTCCGCAGGGGAGAGTTTACGGGAGAAGAACCCCACAGGATGCATTAAGTCTTTGCTGCCTCTATGTTGTGAGAGTATTGCACCCACCGCTATATCAGAAGCGTCAACTTCTAAAATGAACGGTAATGACGGTTCAGGATGACTGAGGATTGGGGCCGAGGTAAACAGTCTCTTGAGATTCTCGAAAGCATCTTGGGCTAGTTGGTTCCAGGAGAAACGGGCATTCTGTTTGGTCAACTGCGTGATGGGTGCAATTATGGCTGAGAACCCCCTGATGAACTTCCTATAAAAGTTTGCAAACCCGATAAACCGCTGAATTCCCTTCTTGTCCAGGGATACCGGCCAGTCCAGAACAGCGGATACCTTCTGCGGGTCCATTTTGATGCCAGTTGGAGAGATTATCAACCCCAGGAATTGGATGCTCTGTTGCTCGAACTCGCATTTTTCCGCCTTTGCATAAAGTCTGTGTAAGCGGAGAGGTCCCAATACCCTGCAAACATGTTCTCGATGCAGATCAAGAGATTCCGAGAAGATCAAGATATCGTCCAGATATGCGATCACAGACACATCTAGAAAGTCCCTGAGAACATCGTTAATCAGGTGTTGGAAGGTCACAGGGGCGTTGCAGAGTCCGAAGGGCATGACCAAGTATTCATAATGCCCGAATCGGGTCCGAAAAGCTGTCTTCCACTCATGCCCGGCCCGGATGTGGATCAGATTATAGGCCCCTCTTAGGTCAAGTTTCGTAAAGATGACGGCAGTCCTTAATTTCTGAAATAGTTCAGGTATCAGGGGTAGGGGATACCGATTCTTGACCGTGATTTTGTTCAATTCTCGGTAATCTATACACGGGCGGAGAGATTTGTCCTTCTTGGTGACAAAAAATATTCCGGCACCTGCTGGGGAGGTGGAGTGACGAATGAACCCCTTGGCCAGGTTTTCATCTACATACGTTTTTAGTACCTCGTTCTTTTTCTGATAAAGGAAAGATGCGTCCGAATGGAATCTCGGATCCTGGCAGCAACTCAATGGGACAGTCGTAGGGGTGATGAGGTGGAAGGGAGTCTGCCCCCTTCTTTCTGAAAACATCGATGTATTCGTGATATTGTTTAGGTATGGCCTGGCATATTTTCTGGTCGGTGTCAAGACAAAGCAGAGTGGCTGAGTAATCAGGATCTTTCATCAAACAGTGCTCTTGACAGTAGGATGACAGGAATTTTACTTCTCCAGATGCCCAGTGGATGTGTGGATTGTGGGCTTGCAGCCAGGGAATGCCCAGGATAATGGGAAACATAGGAGAGGTGATGGCATCGAGGACCAGCAGTTCCTTATGTTGGGAGGAAGTGGCAGCAGACAAGGGCAGAGTCTCCTGTGTTACTTGTCCGGATCTGATGCGGGAACCATCAGCTAGAAAGACAGAGAGACCATGGGTCTTAGTCCGTAAAGGTATGTTATGTTGGCTGGCAAAGGTTAAATCGATAAAACAGCTGCATGCTCCGGAGTCAATGATAGCGTTGACTGGGATTATCTCTTCTTGGAGCTGTAATGAGAGAGGAATGGCAAGGTGGGTAGAATTCACAGACAAAGAAGAGAGACTGGTATGCACAGGAGATGGGCACTTACTTATTTTGACTGGACAATTATGGACATAGTGCCCGGTTCCACCGCAATAGAGGCACAGGTTAAGTTGACGACGTCGAGCATGTTCTTCAGAAAACAAGGCAGGTCGCATCAGTCCTAATTGCATGGGTTCAGAAGTGTCAGGCGTGACATTAACTGGATTTATGCTGGATGAAGGTAAGTAGCGTGCTGCAGGAACCGGAGCCCGTGCTGTCATCCAGGCCGGGCGGGTTTGTTGAGCAGAGCGTTCGGATCGACGTTCTTGGAGGCGACGGTCAATCTGAATGGTCAGGGAGATCAAAGCCTCAAGAGTATCTGGTATACCCACTCGAGCAAGTTAATCTTTTAGTCCTTCAGATAGACCCATGCGGAACTGGTGGCGCAGGGCCGCATCTTTCCACTGTGTGTCCGCGCTCCAACACCTGAAGTCAGTGACATAGTCCTCAGCTGGTCTGCAGCCTTGCTGGAGCGCGAACAGAGCTGATTCGGCTGTGGCAGTCTGCTGAGGGTCCTCGTATAGTTGCGCCATGGCTTCAAAAAAGGATGGTAAGGATTGGGTTAGGGCCGAGTCCCCCTCAAGTAAACGGTGAGCCCAGGTCTGAGGTTCCCCTTGTAGGAGGGAAATCACAAACCCCACCTTGGTCACTTCCAGCGAGAAGGTTCAGGGTTGTAAGGCAAAAAAGAGCTGGCAGGCATTGCGAAAGGCCCGAAACTTAGCCCAGTCTCCGGAGAATCTCTCAGGGATGGGAACCCTTGGTTCAGGTGGAAACATCACCACTGAAGGCGCTGGAGCAGTCTGTGCTGGAGCTGCGGCTGAAGAGGAGGCCATGGGGTTAGACCCCGCAAGATTCTGAACTTGTCCTTCCAGTCTGGTATAGTTATCCTGAAGGGATTGTACTGCTTGAGTGAGGGCCGCAAGGTGTGTGCATATTTCCTTCATCGGAGAGGTATCTCCTGCAGGCTCAGTCATGGCTGCTTCGTACTGTTAGGTACCTGGTAGTAGAGCCTGACTTGTAGGAGAAGACCTCTCATACAACGCTTGTTTGGGAGCCACTGGAGTGGGGACAGTGGTCTCCTGAGCACAGTGGGGTAGGAATGCCTGTTGAAGTAGAGTCTCTGATGCTGGAGTGGGGTGGAGATCCCTCCAGGGATGGCTGGACTGCAGGTAAGGTGGTAACTGGGAGCAGCAGGCTGGAACACTGGGGATGCAGAGATCACTGGAGCTGGAGCTGAAGGTGCAACAGCAAGGAGCAAACAGCAGGCACTAGCAAGGTCAGACAGTCCAGGTCAGCAGGTAAGTGAGACAGGCAAAAACGGCAGGCAGAGGCAGAGTTGGTAGGCAGGCAGAGGTCGGCAACGGTATTTGGTAGAAGCAGCAGAATAGTCAGGCAGGCCGGGGCGGATTGGAGTGGGATGGATAGTCAGACAAGCCGGGTCAAATCAGGTAACAATCAATCAGGTGCAGGTTAACGGAATCACAGAGCTGAGACGAAGCAGCAACGCACCCATGCAACAGGGGAACTCTTATGCGCTCCTTGGCGCCAAAACGGCGCTAACGCGAACGCGCGCCCGCGTGCGCGCACCCGAGCGCCGCGCTGATGCATGGTAACAGCAGAAGTTTGTTGCACTGTTTGAACAGGGACACGCCGGCGCATAGGCGCATGCAAACGCCCAGGTCTGGTGCTGGTAGATCCCTGACAGTCGGAAATTCAGACGGAAAAAGTCAGATGGAGCCCACACACACGATCAGAATTTCCGACAACACAATCCGATCGCACTTTTTCTGTCGGAAAATCCGACCGTGTGTACAGGGTGTTAGAAGCTGTGGTAAGCCAGACTAGACTTATTTACAATATACACATTATAGCAGACAACAAGACAGGTAGTTGTAGTTGATGATATTAGCATCTCCTCACAGTATGTGTCCCAACAGTATGAATCAGTCACTATTTCTAATATGTCAAATACAGGGTCCCCAGAGTCTGTGGGGTTGATTTACTAAAGGAAAAAAAAACTGTGCACTTTGCAGAGTGCAGTTGCCCTCTGCAAGTGCAATTGCTCCAGAGCTTAGTAAATGAGGTAAGGCTGCACTTTGCAAAGAGTACCCAATCCCGTGCAAGGAAAATTAAAAAAACGGCATTTTTGCTTGCACATGATTGGATGATAGAAGTCAGCAGAGCTTCTGCTCATTTATCAAGCTCTGGAGCGGCTGCTCTTGAAGAGGGCAACTGCACTTTGCAAAGTGCAGTCTTTTTCCCTTTAGTAAATCAACCCCTGTGTGTCCTGGGGGACAAGGACCCGATTTTAAAGGAACATCACCTCAAGGGTCCCCCAAATGCCAGGGCCCATAATCTGTAGGCAAGAGGCTGGCATTCAGTCCCCTCCAAAAGACTCTGTCCCGGGTGAGTCTGTCACACTCGGTATCCTCCCCATTGCTGACACTATTCTAGTTACTCGGTATCCGCCCCTTTGCTGACACTATTCCAGTTACTCGGTATCCTCCCTATTGCTGACACTACTCGGTATCCTCCCCATTGCTGACACTATTCCAGTTGCTCGGTGTCCTCCCCATTGCTGACACTATTCCAGTTGCTCGGTATCCCCCCCCCATTGCTGACACTATTCCAGTTGCTCGGTATCCCCCCCTTTGCTGAAACTATTCTAGTTACTCGGTATCCTCCCCATTGCTGACACTACTCGGTATTCTCCCCATTGCTGACACTATTCCAGTTGCTCGGTATCCTCCCTATTGCTGACACTATTAAAGGTGCTCGGTATCCTCCCCTTTGCTGACACTATTCCAGTTACTCCGTATCCTCCCTATTGCTGACACTACTCGGTATCCTCCCCATTGCTGACACTATTCCAGTTGCTCGGTGTCCTCCCCATTGCTGACACTATTCCAGTTGCTCGGTATCCCCCCCATTGCTGACACTATTCCAGTTGCTTGGTATCCCCCCCATTGCTGAAACTATTCCAGTTACTCGGTATCCTCCCCATTGCTGACACTACTCGGTATCCTCTCCATTGCTGACACTATTCCAGTTGCTCGGTATCCTCCCTATTGCTGACACTATTCCAGTTGCTCGGTGTCCTCCCCATTGCTGACACTATTCCAGTTACTCGGTATCCTCCCCATTGCTTACACTATTCCAGTTGCTTGGTATCCCCCCCCATTGCTGACACTATTCCAGTTATTCGGTATTGTTGTAGAATCTCATATTAGCCAATGTATTTCATATTATTCATATTGATTTGCATATATTTTACTGATAATTATTATTATCATTATTATTAATATTATTATATAGTAGTGGTTTTATCAATATTATTATTCAATAAGTAAAGCAACAATTATTAATCTTTAATAATGTATACTGTGTTTTCCAGATTTAGAAAGTCTTCATTTTCAAGTGTTGAACTTTAAATGACCTCTGCTTTATGACAAGTACTTGTACACAGGTGTTCTCGAAAATGTATTAAGATAGTCTACTGGGTGAAAGTTCATTAGGATAGATTCAAGTTATATAGAATTGTCTCAAGTTTGAAATGCATATAAATTATACAGATAAAGATAAGAAAACAGGTGGTTTAGAAATAATTAAAGTTATGTACAGCACATTAAATTAAGTTTGTCAGGGTCAAACAAAGGTCTGCTTGTGCCCTCATTAAAACTGTTAAAATACATGCATATAGTGAAACATATAAAACATCTGGTGGGGTTATTGAAAGTTCATTCTCCCAAAAGTTATAAATCTGTAATTCTTGAACTTAGTTAAATCTTATCAAGATGAGAAGAGTTTGATAACACAGCTGGGTGCCAGACTGTCTCTACACAGGTGTTTTTAATTGGACAAAACCAGTTATAAATCACTTTAATGAACATATAGGAATTTTGGGAATAATGAAGTTTATCTGGTTGTAGAACAGGTGTCAGATTTATGGTTAGTTACATTGACGTAGATCTTAGCGACCAATCATATGTAAGAGAGATGATTGAGATAAGACTTGTAAAAGGGTATATAAATGCAAGCTCTTGTTAGACAGACAAGTCAGATAGGAGCTCGTAAGGCTGAACTCTGTGTATGCTGCCCTATTGCACGGGTCATAGAGGTCAGAACCAATGGGCAAGTATCTGTCCATAACTTGTCTCCTCGTACGAGTCAGAGAAGAATTCTTAACTTGTTCCAGAATGTGGTCTCAGGTGAATTTCCCTCACAAACTTGGTCGAGCTGGAACCCAGAACTCTGTGAGGGGACCAGACCACCGGCTGATCGACTGGTCCCTATCAGGTGACGGGCTCCCAAGAATTGACAGAAAAGACCCATTCTGGTTCAAGGTGAGAACAATTCACAACTGTTTCAATTTGGTTAGAGGATAAAAATACCTATATCCAATATGCTTGCATTGTAAGAAACTGTATAAATGAGACCTGTATCTTGTAAAACTTTGAACATAAACCTGTATGTTATCAGCTGTTAATAAACCTGCATTGCTGAAGTTCTGCCTGGTTCGATACTTTACTATTCTACTTCAGTATCCTCCCCATTGCTGACACTATTCCAGTTGCTCGCTATCCTCCCCATTGCTGACATTATTCCAGTTGCTCAGTATCCCCCCCATTGCTGACACTATTCCAGTTGCTCGGTATCCCCCCCATTGCTGACACTATTCCAGTTGCTCGGTATCCTCCTCATTGCTTACACTATTCCAGTTGCTCGGCATCCCCCCATTTCTGACACTATTCCAGTTGCTCGGCATCCCCCCCCTTTCTGACATTATTCCAGTTGCTCAGTATCCTCCCCATTGCTGACACTATTCCAGTTGCTCGGTATCCTCCCCATTGGTGACACTATTCCAGTTGCTCGGTATCCTCCCCATTGCTGACACTATTCCAGTTGCTCGGTATCCCCCCCATTGCTGACACTATTCCAGTTGCTCGGTATCCTCCCCATTGCTGACAATATTCCAGTTGCTCGGTATCCTCCCCATTGCTGACACTATTCCAGTTGCTCGGTATCCCCCCCATTGCTGACACTATTCCAGTTGCTTGGTACCCCCCCATTGCTGACACTATTCCAGTTGCTCGGTATCCTCCTCATTGCTGACACTATTCCAGTTGCTCGGTACCCCCCCATTGCTGACACTATTCCAGTTGCTCGGTATCCTCCTCATTGCTTACACTATTCCAGTTGCTCGGTATCCCCCCATTGCTGATACTATTCCAGTTGCTCGGTACCCCCCATTGCTGACACAATTCCAGTTGCTCGGTATCCTCCCCATTGCTGACACTATTCCATTTGCTCGGTATCCTCCCCATTGCCGACACTATTCCAGTTACTCGGTATCCCCCCATTGCTGACACTATTCCATTTGCTCGGTATCCTCCCCATTGCTGACACTATTCCAGTTGCTCGGTATCCTCCTCATTGCTTACACTATTCCAGTTGCTCGGTATCACTCCCATTGCTGACACTATTCCAGTTGCTTGGTATCCCCCCATTGCTGACACTATTCCAGTTGCTCGGTATCCTCCTCATTGCTGACACTATTCCAGTTGCTTGGTATCCTCCCCATTGCTGACACTATTCCAGTTGCTCGGTATCCTCCCCATTGCTGACACTATTCCAGATGCTCAGTATGCTCCCCATTGCTGACACTATTCCAGTTGCTCGGAACCCCCCATTGCTGACACTATTCCAGTTGCTTGGAATCCTCCCCATTGCTGACACTATTCCAGTTGATCAGTATCCTTTGTGCTCCATCAGTACACCCTGGACACACACAGCACTCACTGCGGAGAGATATCAAAGCGGACATCGCGGTCCTCCCATAGAGTGTACAGTACAGACAACATTCTGCTCCAGTCTGTTCAGGCTGCAGTTTGAAGTCAGCTCCGGTTACTATGGCAACCCCTCACTGAACCCTAGACATAGATTGCGGAGTGCGCCTGCTCAGGGCACGTAATACGACTTCACACGAGCGCACTGGAGGAGTCTGGTCGCAATGTACATTAGAAGCCAGCAATGCCTGTGTGTGACCACTAGAGGGCAGGTGGCCTCGCTGTTTCCATTGTCCTTAAGCTGTATATTTGCATACAGTGGGGCGGGGCGAGGAGGAGCAGAAGGTCCGCACACTATACAGCACAGAGACTGTGGTGGGGAGGAAACAAATGTGCGGACAGGAAGGGATTGTTTCTGATGTAGACACAGGGCTGGTTCAAGGATTTTTGACACCTTAGGCGAAACCTAATTTTGACGCTCCACCCCTGACTCCACCCTCTTTACCCTGCCCATGTATACCCCACCTTTTTAACAAAATGCCCATCAAATGCAGCCCACCAGCCCCCATCAAATTCAGCCTCACCAGTGCCCATCAATGCAGCCTCACCAGCTGCCATCAAATGCAGCCTCACCAGCGCCCATCAATGAATGTTCGCTTGCTACCAATAATTCGAGAGTCGGGACACAGACACTATGATGCTATGTGCGTATGGAGCAGTGGCTGCATGCCTGATGCTGAGACTTAGTTGCTTGCTGCAGCGAGAAGAGAGTAGGAACACCAGTGGCTGGGCGCCCTAGGCGGCTTCCTAGTTTGCCTAGTGGTAGCACCGGCCCTGTGTGGACACCGTCCTGTGTGGAGGGGGGATGGCTCTATTGGGGGACAGTTATGGGGGAGGGGGTTACGGCTGTGATGGGGACACAGTTGTGGGGGGAGGGTGATGGCTCTGAAGGTGACAAAAAAGTGTGTGTGGGGGGGGGGGCTCTGATGGGGACATCACTTTATTCATCCTCTGTAGAGTTTACACAATAAAGACACTGCTATAGACTTCTCATAGCATTAGACTAACATAACTGCCAACTGTCCCTCATTTGGGTCTGATCTATATAGTTGTATATAAAATGCACTACTTATCTATGAAAAAAAAAGTGTTTTCCAGTGCTAAACCATTCATCCAATTTATAATTGCTGCATTTGTAAATTACAAAAGCCATTATAAAGAAATATTAGCATAAAAGCACTTCTGGGTTTTCCTAATTTTTTTGTACAATTCTCCTTTAAGGGGGCGTGGCAAGGGGTGTGTCCTATACCTACATACCTTTGCTAATAGGTGTCCCTCATTCCCATCTCACAAAGTTGGGAGGCGTGGCATTAGATGATGTAATCACGTGCTGTTACTGCCTTTCAGCTGATAATGACCGTACTTCCTGATGGGGCGTAACACATTTTTCATAAACGTGCACAAAAAGAGTGAGTTTTGTATTTTTTGCATTGCATTTTCAGAACGCACTAGTGTGTATGTAGCTTAATAGTGCCTTTTTGTCCTGCAATTGCTGTCATGCTGCAAGACAATGAAAATCACATTATCCTCTATGGTGCCCGATCACATCAGTGCAGCGTGTTGTTTGAAAAGGTTCAGACGTTTCTTTTGGTGCAGTGCAAAGCTTTTTTCATTCCATAGATGTCAATGGGCATGCATGGAAAGTGTATGTACATACGTTTTTAGTGCGTTTTCACCTGAGTTTTGTGTAATAAAAAATGCTCCTCCTACAAAAAAAAATGCATCAGCACGAAAAATGAACATCGCACTGCAAAAATGTAGCATACAGCACTATTGTGAACCTAGGGTAAGTGTCTATACACTGTTATCAGAAAGAACCAGGGGAAGTGCATTCCAAGCTGGTGACATCACTTCCCGTAATGACATCAATACACCAAAAAGTATCCACCCAACACTTGGCCCTACCACTGCCACCGCTGTGTCAATCCAAGCTTCCCTGACAAATACACTGCTTATGGATGGGGCTTGCCCCTTTCTCTAGAGCAGCCTAGGGGCGGGGCTGATTGCGCTGCTGCTGCTGATGTTATTAAGCCAGCGGAGTTCTCCCTTACCTCAGTGTTCCAAGCTGAGTTCTCCCTTACCTCAGTGTTCCAAGCCGAGTTCTCCCTTACCTCAGTGTTCCAAGCCAAGTTCTCCCTTACCTCAGTGTTCTCTGCCGAGTTCTTCCTTACCTCAGTGTTCCAAGCCGAGTTCTCCCTTACCTCAATGTTCCAAGCCAAGTTCTCCCTTACATCCAGTGTTCTCTGCGGAGTTCTCCCTTATATCCAGTGTTCCCTGTGGAGTTCTCCCTTAGATCCAGTGTTCTCTGCAGAGTTCTCCCTTACAGCCAATGTTCCCAGCGGAATTCTCCTTTACATCCAGTGTTCCCTGCGGAGTTCTCCCTTACATCCAGTGTCCCCTGTGGAGTTCTCCCTTACATCCAGTGTCCCCTGTGGAGTTCTCCCTTACATCCAGTGTTCTCTGCAGAGTTCTCCCTTACATCCAGTGTTGAGGTGCACAGAGAGTGAGCCAGAATCTTAAATTTAAATTCTCTCTTTGCGCGCTCCCTGTGGCTTGCCTCTCGTCGAAAAATGAATCCGACGAACTGCGCATGCCCAGTCGATACCTCACACCACAGAGAGCGAGGCAGAATCTTACATTTAGATTCTCTCCCTCTGCGCGCTCCCCGTGGCTTGTCTCCCATTGGAAAATTAATCCGACGAACTGCTCATGCCCAGTCGAAACGTCACGCCAGCTGATCGGGAAATCAGCTGAAGTGACGTGACATACTGCGCATGCGCAGTGCGTAGGATGAATTTTTCGACGGGAGGCATTATTCGACAGAACCGGCAATACATTACAGCCGTAAGAAATTTTGAGTGGAATTTTTTCCTTTAGAAATGTCATTTTTCTGCGGTATAATAATAAACATGGGAAAGGTGCGCTACTTTACATGTATAACTTTAGACACCCCCCAGGCACGATATTTAAAGGAATTTTTCATTGTTTCACTTTAAGCATTTTTAAAATCACTGCTCCCAAAAAAACGTCCGCTTTAAAAACATTTTTTCCAATTGATACATGTCCCCTGGGGCAGGACCCAGGTCCCTATACACTTTTTATGGCAAAGAACTTGCATATAAGTCTTCAGTGAGAACTTTGGATTTTGAATTCAATTTTTCATTGAAATGTAATGATAATAACATAAAAATAGAAAGACAGACACAATCTTAAAATATGTTAGTAATCTATATGTAAAATTGTAATAAACTTATTAACAATCCAAAAATGAAAATATTCAAAAAAAAAAAAAAAAACAAATAAAATCCAAAAGAAAATTAAATAAAAATTAAATAGAAAATAAAAAGCATAAACAGTAAAAATATAATTTAAAAATGATAAAATTAAAAATGTTTTTACAAAGAGAGAGAGAGAGAGAGAGAGAGAGAGAGAGAGAGAGAGAGAGGAAGAGCGCGGAAGAGAGATTGAGAGAGGAAGAGCGAGAAAAGAAGAGCCAACGAGAGAAGAGCGAGAGAGGATGAGCGAGGAAGAGCGAGCGAGATAAAGAGGGAGAGAGGGAGAGAAAGAAAGAGAGAAAGAAAGAAAGAAAGAAAGAAAGAAAGGGAGGGGGAGAGGAAGAGTGAGGGAAGAGCGAGTGAAGAGCGACCAAAGAAATATAAAGAGAGAGAAGAGCGAGGAAGAGCGAGCGACAGAAATGCGAGCAAGGAAGAGCTAACGAGAGAAGAGCGAGAGAGGTAGAGCTAATGAGAGAAGAGTGAGCGAGAGAAGAGCGAGATATAGAGAGAGAGAGCGAGAGGGGGAGGAAGAGCGAGCAAGAGCCAGCGAGGAAGAGCGAGGAAGAGCCAGCGAGGAAGAGCGAGCAAGAGCCAGCGAGAAAGAGAGAGAGAGAGTGCGCGAAAGAGAGAGAGAGAGAGAAGAGCGAGAGAGAGAGAGAGAGAGAGAAAGGGCTAATGAGAGAAGAGCGAGCGAGGAAGAGCCAGCGAGGGAAGAGTGAGCAAAGAGCGACCAAGAAAGAAATATAAAGAGAGAGGGGGGAAGAACGAGCAAGAGATGAAGAGCGAACGAGAGAGAGAGCGAGGGAAGATCTAGAGAGAGCGAGAGAGAGCTCGCGAGGGAAGAGAGAGAGAGAGAGTGAAGAGTGATCGAGAGAGGTAGAGCTGAGAAGAGCAAGCGAGGAAGAGCGAGAGAAAGGGAGAGAGAGATAAGAGCGTGCAAGAGAGAGGAAGAGCGACAAAGAGAGAGTGAGAGAGAAGAGCGAGCAAGAGCTAACGAGAGAAGAGCGAGGATGAGCAAGAGAGGAAGAGATAACGAGTGAAGAGCGAGCAAGAAAGAGAGAAAGAGCGAGGGAAGAGTGAGCGAAGAGCGACCAAGAAAGAAATATATAGAGAGAGAGATAGAGAAAGGGAAGAACGAGCGAGAGACGAAGATCGAACGAGAGAAGAGCGACTGAAAGACAGAGCGAGGGAAGAGAGAGCGAGAGCGCGAGGGAAGAGAGAGAGAGTGAAGAGCGAACGAGAGAGGTAGAGCTAACTAGAGAAGAGCGAGGAAGAGCGAGAGAAAGGGAGAGAGAGAGAGAGAAGAGCGAGCAAAAGAGGAAGAGCGACAAAGAGAGAGAGTGAGAGAGAAGAGCGAGCAAGAGCTAACGAGAGAAGAGCGAGCGAGGAAGAGCCAGCAAGAGAGGAAGAGCTAATGAGAGAAGAGTGAGCAAGGAAGAGTGAGAGAGAAAGAGATCATGAGAGAAGAGCAAGCAAGTGCGAGCGAGAAAACTAGAGAGAGAGGGAGAGAAAGTGAGAGATAACAGCGAGCAAGATGAAGAGCGAGAGAGAGAAGAGCGAGGAAGAGCTAATGAGAGAAGAGCAAGCGAGGAAGAGCTAATGAGAGAAGAGTGAGCGAGGAAGAGATAACGAGAGAAGAGTGAGCGAGAGAAGAGTGAGCAAGAGCGAGCGAGGAAGAGCGAGCGAGAGAGAAAGAGTGAGATAAAAAGAGAGAGAGAGAGGAGCCAACAGAGGAGCTAACGAGAGAAGAACAAGCGAGGAAGAGCGAATGAGAGAAGAGCGAATGAGAGAAGAGCGAGGGAAGAGCGAGAGAGGAAGAGCAAACGAGAGAAGAGCGAGCGAAGGAAGAGCGAGCGAAGGAAGAGCGAGGTGTACAATGGAGGATAGAGGATAAAGGTGGAAGATGGAGGCTAGAGGAGGAGGATAATGGAAGATGGAGGATATAGGATAGAGGAGGAGGATAGAGGAAAAGAAAGAAGAAAGATGGAGGATAGAGGAGGAGGAAGATGGAAGGTATAGGATAGAGGAGGAGGAAGATGGAGGATAGAGGAGGAGAAAGAAGAAAGATGGAGGATATAGAATAAAGGAGGAGGAAGATGGAGGATAGAGGAGAAGAAAGATGGAAGATGGAGGATATGGTATAGAGGAGGAGGAAGAAGGAAGATGGAGGATATAGGATAGAGGAGGAAGAGGATAGAGGAGGAGGGGGACCAAGGAGGATAGAGGAGGAGGGGGACCAAGGAGGATAGAGGGGGAGGAAGGTGGAAGATATAGGATAGAGGAAGAAGATGGAAGATATAGGATAGAGGGGGAGGTGGAAGATACAGGATAGAGGGGGAGGAAGATGGAAGATTTAGGATAGAGGAGGAGAAGGAAGATGGAAGATAAAGGATAGAGGGGGAGGGGGACAATGGAGGATAGAGGAAGAGGAAAATGGAAGATATAGGATAGAGGGGCAGGGGGAAGACACAGGATAGAGGGGGAGGAAGATGGAAGATATAGACTACAGGAGGAGAAGGAACAGAACACAGAAACTCAGCGCTTAGGACTACAAAAGAGAAGAAGGTATGCAGCCTCCCCTGATAGACTCCCAAGGGGGCTAGTATGTATAAAGAAAGTAAAGAATGGGGTGAATGGCGCTCCCTGATTGTGGGGTATATGATCTATATGTGCAACAACAGTGCTACCAAAACCACTATAATGATATACACATTATGTGAAACCCTTTGTAAAGTATAACTAGATCCAATCAAATCAATCAATACTGAAAATTAGTGGTCTATTGTACCATAAATCATAAAATCATAAATAACGTGTAAAACTAAGTGATATACAGTTATATGCAGTGCTAGGCATATATGCAATGTTGTGCCAATCTGTTACAAAATATGTATTATATCAAGTCCAGTATGGTAAAAAAAAAAAAAAAAAAGGAATGAAACTCCAAAAAATGACAAACACTGGAATATTTCAAAAAAGTGGGGGCTACGCACTTACGTCACTTCCGGTACGGAGACAGGGAGCTTGGAACGCAGCTGGACCGCACGCTGCGAGGCAGCTCCTCCTGGTTACCTATTGCACATACGCTGTAGTGTTTGGAGCTTTTATTACTGCTTTAGGAAAAAACTTTTTGTTTTTTATGTCATTTTAATAAAAGTAATTTTAACTAAAATACTACACTATGGGAGTGCCATCTCTTCCAATGAGGACCTGAAGATCCCTTTTCTGGATATGGTGGCAGAGGTTGTGATGTGCGGCTGACCGATCCGGACGTCCTGTTTTAGTGGAAGCACGGGCCATTGATAGAGGGATCACAGGAGACCATCCATGAAGACTACCTATGATGTTCCATATTGCCTGTCACCCCTGTAGGGGTATAAGTAGCTGGTGAGTGGGGAGCCATAGGGGGAGCACAGAAGTCACTGGTCAATTTGAGCACAAGTCACCAGACTGTTTGAACTTTTTTGAAACACCTTTTTGAAATATTCCACTTTTTTGAAATATTCCAGTGTCATTTTTTGGAGTTTCATTCCTTTTTTTGCTATGATGCACATTTTGTAACAGATTGGCACAACATTGCATATATGCCTAGCACTGCATATAACTGTATATCACTGAGTTTTACACGTTGTTATTTATGATTTTATGATTTATGGTACAATAGACCACTCATTTTCAGTATTGATTGATTTGATTAGATCTAGTTATACTTTACAAGGGGTTTCACATAATGTGTATATCATTATAGTGGTTTTGGTAGCACTGTTGTTGCACATATAGATCACATACCCCACAATCAGGGAGCGCCATTCACCCCATTCTTTATTTTCTATAGGAGGAGAAGGAAGATCTAGGATAGAGGATAGAGGAGGAGGAAGATGGAGGATAGAGGATAGAGGGGGAGGAGGATTAGGAGGAGGAAGATGGAGGATATAGGGGGAGGAAGATGGAAGATATAGGATAGAGGAGGAGAAGGAAGATGGAAGATATAGGATAGAGGGGGAGGAGGAAGATGGAAGATATAGGATAGAGGGGGAGGAGGAAGGAGGATAGAGGGGGAGGAGGATTAGAAGGAGGAGGCTGGAGGATAGAGGAGGAGAAAAAGAAAGATGGAGGATATAGGATAGAGGAGGAGGAGGAAGAAGATGAAAGATAGAGGAGAAGGAAGATGGAGGATATGGTATAGAGGAGGAGGAAGAAGGAAGATGGAGGATATAGGATAGAGGAGGGGGAGGACAGAGGATAGAGGGGGAGGAGGAAGATGGAGGATAGAGGAGAAGGAAGATGGAAGATAGATTAGGAGGAGGAAGATGGATAGAGGAGGAGGAAGATGGAAGATATAGGATAGAGGAGGAGGGGGACAACGGAGGACAGAGGGGGAGGAAGATAGAAGATATAGGATAGAGGAGGAGGAAGATGGAGGATAGAGGGGGAGGAGGATTAGGAGGAGGAAGATGGAGGATAGAAGGGGAGGAAGATGGAAGATATAGGATAGAGGAGGAGGGGGACCACGGAGGATAGATGGGGAGGAAGATGGAAGATATAGGATAGAGGAGAAGGAAGATGGAAGATATAGGATTGAGGGGGAGGAGGATGATGGAAGATATAGTATAGAGGAGGAGGAGGAAGATGGAGGATAGAGGATAGAGGGGGAGGAGGAGGATGGAGGATAGATGAGGAGAAAGATGGAGGATATAGGATAGAGAAGGAGGAGGAAGATGGAGGATAGAGGAGAAGAAAGATGGAAGATGGAGGATATGGTATAGAGGAGGAGGAAGAAGGAAGATGGAGGATATAGGATAGAGGAGGAGGAAGATGGAAGGTATAGGATATAGGTTAGAGGAGGAGGAAGATGGAAGGTATAGGATAGAGGAGGAGGGGGACAATGGAGGATAGAGGGGGAGGAAGATGGAAGATATAGGATAGAGGAGGAGGGGGACAACGGAGGACAGAGGGGGAGGAAGATGGAAGATATAGGATAGAGGAGGAGGGGGACAACGGAGGACAGAGGGGGAGGAAGATGGAAGATATAGGATAGAGGAGGAGGGGGACAACAGAGGATAGAGGGGGAGTAAGGTGGAACATATAGGATATAGGATAGAGGGGGAGGAGGAAGATACAGGATAGAGGGGGAGGAAGATGGAAGATATAGGATAGAGTAGGAGGAGGAAGATGAAGGATAGAGGATAGAGGGGGAGGAGGATTAGGATGAGGAGGAAGATGGAGGATAGAGAAGGAGGATTAGGATGAGGAGGAAGATGGAGGATAGAGAGGGAGGATGGAGGATAGAGGAGGAGAAAGAAGAAAGATGGAGGATATAGGATAGAGGAGGAGGAAAGAGGAGGATATAGGAGAAGAAAGATGGAGGATATGGTATAGAGGAGGAGGAGGAAGAAGGAAGATGGAGGATATAGAATAGAAGAGGAGGAGGACAGAGGGGGAGGAGGATTAGGTGGAGGAGGAAGGTCCTTGTGCTGTCCCAAAGATGCTGCTTGCAGGAATTTTTTTAACGTCCTGCAAGCCCAGCGCTCCAGTGTGAAAGCACTCGGGCTTTCACACTGGGACTGCAGATGAGGCATTTTTTAGGCGCTTTACAGATACTATTTTTAGCGCTATATCGCCTGAAAAATGCCTCCAGTGTGAAAGGGGTCTTAATGCGGTGCTTGGTTTTTGGGGTCCTGTACACGGCTAGGCTCCCAAAAAGTCTCACACATGTGGTATTCCCGTACTCAGGAGAAGCAGCAGAATGTATTTTGGGGTGTAATTTCACATTTACCCATGGCATGTGTGAGCAATTTATAATTTAGTGGCAACTTTGTGTAGAAAAAAAAAAGTGTCATATTACCAAAACTTGTGGCAAAATATAAAATATTCCATGGACTCCACATGCCTATCAGCAAATAGCTTGTGGTGTCTACTTTCCAAAAAGGGGTAATTTGGGGGGGGGGGGTTGAACTGTCCTGGCATTTTATGCACAACATTAGAAGCTTATGCCACACATCACCCACTCTTCTGACCACTTGAAGACAAAGCCCTTTCTGACACTTTGTTTTCTAGCAAAAATAACATTTTTCATGTAAATTACTTTGTACCCCCAAACATTATATATTTTTTTAATGCAAAGGCCCCACAGATTAAAATGGTGGGTGTTGCAATTTTTTTTACAATGTATTTGCGCAGCAATTTTTCAAACGCAATTTTTTGGGAGAAAAAACACTTTTTTGAATTTTAATGCACTAAAACACACTATATTGCCCAAAAGTTTGGTAAAATATAAAAGATGATCTTATGCCGGGGACAGATACCAAACACGACATGCTTAAAAATTGCACACAACCGTGCAACGGTGACAAACTACATACATTTTTAAAAGCCTTTACAGGTTACCACTTTAGATTTATAGAGGAGGTCTACTGCTAGAATTACTGCCCTCGATCTGACATTTGCAGTGATACCTCACATGCATGCAATTGCTGTTTACATGCAACACAAGACCAACGCTTGCGTTCGCATTTGCACACAAGCATGAGGGAGACAGGAGTGCTTCATTTTTTTTATTATTCTTTTTGCTTTTTTATTTTTACATTGTTCCTTTCATTTATTTTTATTTTTTATCATTTTTATTGTTATCACAGGAAATGTAAATATCCCCTATGATAGCAATAGGTAGTGACAGGTACTCTTTTTAGAAAAAATTGGGGTCTATTAGACTCTAGATCTCTCCTCTGCCCTCAAAGCATCTGCCCACACCAAGATCGGTGTGATAAGATGCTTTCCCAATTTCCCAATGGCGCTGTTTATATCCGGCGAAACCAAAGTCATGGAATGCTTGTAGCTTCTGGCTTCTTAGGCCATAGAGATGATTGGAGCCATTCTGGTCTCTGATTAGCTCAATGGTCAGCTCCATTCTCAGGTTCCCTGTTGGGACAGGAGAGCCAGAGAAAAACATGGAAGACAGTGGGGGGGCATTCCCTCCCACTGCTTGTAAAAGCAGTCTAGAGGCTAATTAACCGCTAGGATTGCTTTTACATGAAAGCCGACCGCTGGCTGAAAAGAATGATACCAAGATGATACCTAAACCTGCAGGCATCATTCTGGTATAACCACTCAAAGTCCAGCAACATACCAGTACGTTGCTGGTCCTTGTTGGGCATATATTGTAAACTTTTTTTTCATGCAGCCTGTGGGCTGAAAGAAAAAAAGATTGATCGGTGGGTATGCCCACCATTAGAATACCTCCCTTCATCCACCCACTTCTAATGATGGGCATACATGCACCGGTTTATATACGCCGAAGCATGGAGGCATCTGCCCCAAAAGGTAGGAGCAAATCGCTCCTCCGCCCCTGCTGCCCCCATGCTTTAGCATATATGCTCTTTTTCTTTAACTGTGGTGGCGAAATCACCTCCTACAGCGCCGGAGTCACGGCTTTATGTATCGTGGGAGCAAACGCTGTTGCTGTCAAGATAAATAAATCCGCGCTACAACTGAATGGCGTACCTGCTAAGCAAATGATGGTTAAAAATAAAACAAAGTAACATTACAGTATAACAGTAAGACTTACCATACCTGCAAAGCAAATACAAAAAAAACATAGTAAAAAATAAAACATTTTTTAATGCAACCTGTGCCTAAAATATATAGCATGGGGGCATCCACCCGCAAAAGGTAGGAGCAAATCGCTCCTCCTCCCCTGCTGCCCCCATGCTTCGGCATATATGCTCTTTTTTTAACCGTGGTGGTGAAATCACCTCCGACAGAGCTGGAGTCACGGCTTTATGTATCGTGGGAGCAAATGCTGTTGCTGTCAAGATAAATAAATACGCTCTGCAGCTGAAGGGCGTAACTGAAAACAAAAAAAATGGTTAACAATAAAACATAGTAAACAGTAAAGTATAAAAAAAAATTGCATACCTGAAAAGCAAACATGATAAAACATAATAACATAAAACATTGCAGAATATAATACAGTAAAAAGGAGCAGAACAATAGAAAGAGAATAGAGTGAGAACAATAAAACGACAACTATTTTTTTTTTTTATATATATTTTTTTTTTTTGTGTTTTTTTTTTTTTTTTACACTTTTTTTTGTAACTAACTTTTTTAACTGTAACCGGTTCCAGGTTCGGGTCTCTCAAAATGCGATGGCATCTTGGGAGACCCTGTGAAAGTGTGCCTAGTCTGTGCAATGCTGTACGCTAATACTCAACTAGTGTATGGTAGCGTTCAAAACATTCACCAATGCAAAGACCAGGATTGTCAGGACAGGAGGGACAATAATAGCGGGTTTCACGCCTATATCCGCGCTTGCTGCAGATATGACATCTTTTTTGGGGGGTTCGTTGGGTAGGGGTACTCGGGAGGACATAAAGAAAATGCCTCTCATGCAGCCAGCTTACTGCATTTGGTTGGGAAAGGTGAGGTGGAGCACCGTCTGGAAACAGAAGGGCTCTGACGATCTCTTCCTGGAAGAGAGGAAGGATCCAGTCCGTCCTGAAGCTCTGTATAGCACATGAGCGTTCAGCAAAGCCAATTGAAATAAATAAACAGACGCTTTCTTGTACCAGCGTCTGGTCTTACGGGCAACTAGGTACGGTGCGCCAACAACTGGTCGTTGAGGTCCACCCCTCCCATATATTGGTTATATTCGTGGACACAGAGGGGTTTCTCCACATCAGTCGCCGTAGTAATTTTGACCTTTGTGTCTGCATGAAGGGAGGTAAGAACGAAAACATTCTTATTATCCCTCCACTTCATAGCGAGCAAGTTATTACACTTCAAGCAGGCTCTCTCCCCCAGCCTAAGACGGGAATCTACAAGCCGCTGGGGAAAGCCCCGCGATTAGGTCGCACGGTGCCCCATGCTCCAATCTGCTATTCAAACAAGTGACTAAAAAGTGTCACGCTCGTGTAATAATTGTCCACATATAAGTGGTACCCCTTTCCGAATAAGGGTGACACCAAGTCCCACACAACCTTACCAGCGCTTCCTATGTAGTCAGGTCAGTTTGTCGGCTCTACGTGGCTATCTTTTCCCTCGTAAACCATAAAACTACATGTATAGCCTGTGGCCCTGTCACAGAGCTTATACATCTTGACCCCGTATCTGGCACACTTGCTGGGAAGGTACTGTTTGAATGACAAGTGGCCAGAAAACTTAATCAGGGACTCATCAACGCAGACAACTTAATAGGGAGTAAACAAGTCTGCAAAACGTTGGTTGAAGTGGTTTACGAGGGGCCAAATTTTGTAGAGCCAATCATATCCAGGGTCTCCACGAGGATGACATAGTTCATTGTCATTGAAGTGCATGAACCGCAAGATCTGCTCATATCGTGCCCTGGTCATGGAGGCAGAGAACAAGGGCATATGGTGAATTACGGTAAGTCAGTGGACCAATATGACAGCAACTCACTCTTTTTAGTTATGCCCATGTTGAGGGAAAGGCCCAGAAAGAGCTTAAATTTGGAAACCGTAATTAGTCTCCAATCTCTGGCAAGGGAGAACTGGGGAATAGTGGCAATGTGTCGACCAGCGTACAAATTGCTTTGGTCCACAATAGATCTATAGAGATCTTCGGTGAAAAACAGCGAATAAAAATCCAGTGACGTAAAATCAACTGTTTCCACCTGAATGTCGGGTTGGCCAGTGAATGGGGGAAGTAGGGGTGCTGCAGAAGTGGTGGGTTCTCAATTAGGATTGGCGAATGCAGCAGGAAGGGCACTATGGGCACGACGGGCCTGTGTTCGTCTTCTTGGTGGCAGCGGGACACTACTTGTGCTTGCCACCTCACCAGCTTCAACTGCACTTATGGAACGCGCCACGTCACCACGTGATACTGCAGTGCTGGATTGACTACGACCAGGGTGTACTAGGCCGCTGGTGCTTGCCAGTTTACCAGAAGGAATAGCGGCGCTAGTACTTCTCTGCTCCATACGAGGGACCTGCGGTTCTTGCACATCAACGACAGAAGAAGAAGTTCGGGGTCTGGTACGCCTGACCTTGGCAGGAACCACAACTCCGTCGTCAGAGCTATCTGTCATGGAGCCGCTGTCCTCTACAGGATCGTATTCTGAGCCTGAATCTGACAGATGAGTGACTTCTTCTTCACTATCTGTCATGCTCAGAAACGTGTAGGCCTCTTCACTAGTGTACCTTTGATTTGCCATTTTGGGCTCTAAATTTAGTGGTACACTAGTGAGACTCACAGGTAAAAAAGCCCCTGACTGTTAGCGACTGTATCAAAATGCTACCAAAAAAACTGTTAGTGATCGCAGGGATCAGGCCTGACTCTGCGAACGCTGCAGTTATGTGTGTTTAGTGTTTTGTAAGTGACAGTGATCGATCGATCGATACTGCACTTGGGTGGGCGGAGGGGCAAAACGCAGGTGCTAGCAGGTATCTGGGCTGATCCCGCTAACACTGCGCTTTTGGGAACCCTAAACTGCTGGGGACGCTAGTATAGATCTGATCAGACTAGATATTGATCCGTTCAGATACTATACCACTACGGGTGGTGTATGCTGCGTGCATGGGTGTTAGCGGTACTGGCACTAACCTGACGCTGCCTGGCGCGACGCAGACCCTATCTGACCCTAAAACCTAACTTGTATCACCCACCGGGTGATCAGGGGGTTAAACCTTTATTAGGTAACAAACGGCGGGTGCCCTGGCACTATAAAAAATAAATAAAACTAACCAGCGTCACCCGTAACAGTTATAAGGTGAAAGGGTTAACTAGGGGGCAATCAGGGGCTTAAAGTATATGGTAGTATATGGAGGTCCCTGACGCTATAAAATGCTGACGGCTAACCTAAATACTTACCTCCCTAACTAGCGTCACCTGTGACACTAATACAGTGATCAGAAAAATGATCGCTTAGTGACACTGGCGACGGGGGGTGATGACGGGGTTAAACCTTTATTAGGGGGGGGTTAGGGGGGTACCCTAGACCTAAAGGGGCCTACCATTAACTGCCCTACCACTTATAACAGTCACAAATGACACCAATGCAGTAATCAGTAAAAAAAAAAAAACTACTATTGGTGTCACTGTGACATGGGGAGCAGGGGGGTGAACGGGGGGTGAAAAGTGTGCCTAGATTGTTCTATTGTTAGTGTAGTGTTGTGCAGATTTACTTGGATGTCTTCTCTCCTCAGCGTCGGAACGAAAAGACCGACACGAGGAGAGATGACATCACTTCCTCTGCCGCTGTTTACATTACAGCAGCAGAGGAAAATTGTCATTCGTTGGGAGCGATCGCGAGGGGGTGGCCACGAATGAGTGGCCTCCCCCTCAGCACGGATCGCTCCCCTAACAATGCCGACCGCCTCGGGCACCGGGAGGCAAATCACGTATCAGATACGTGCTTTTGCCTGCCCGTGCCATTCTGCCACAGTATATCTGTGTTAGGCGGTCGGCAAGTGGTTAACTATCCTCAGCCAATGCCTTACAGTAGGACTCCCCTTTCCCCCCATACTACACCAGGAGACCTCCCCCAACCCCCCAAAATTACACACTACATATACACTATATTGTACATTACACACACCTACACTATATTGCACATTACACACTACATATACACTATATTGTACATTACACATGCCTGCACTATATACACTATATTGTACATTACACACACCTGCACTATATACACCATCTTGTACATTACACACGCCTGCACTATAAACACTATATTGCACATTACACACTCCTGCAGTATATACACTATATTGCACATTACACACTACATATACACTATATTGTACATTACACACGCCTGCACTATATACACCATATTGTACATTACACACGCCTGCACTATAAACACTATATTGCACATTACACACTCCTGCAGTATATACACTATATTGCACATTACACACTACATATACACTATATTGTACATTACACACGCTTGCAGTAATTACACACTACATATACACTATATTGTGCATTACACACACCTGCACTATATACACTATATTGTACATTACACACGCCTGCACTATTTACACTATATTGTACATTACACACACCTGCACATGTACACTATGTAGCGCTGGCTACACCCACTGTTCACCGCTGCATTACTACTCCCCTAGGGCACACAGAGGTGTCCCAGGTATTTTACAATCTCAATAGTGTATGCTACAAAAAAAATGCCAAGCCCCGCTGAAGTGTTCGGATTTGGCTCAAAGAAAAGGTGGCAACCCTAAATGTATCCCATACTCATTCACATAGGGGGGAGGCCGGGATCAGGGGGCACCCTCGTTAAAGGGGGGTTCCAGATTCCGATAAGCCCCCCACCCACAGACTCCCACCAGGCAAGGGTTGTCGGGAAGAGACCATTGTCCCCATCAACATGGGGGCAAGGTGCTTTGGGTTGGGGGGCGCAGAGCCCCCCTGCCCCAAAGCACCCATCACCCATGTTGAGGGCATGCGGCCTGGTATGGTTCAGGAGGGGGGGGGGGCGCTCGCTCATCCCCTCCCTTTTCTGGCCTGCTGGGCTGCATGCTCGGATAAGGGTCTGGTATGGATTTTGGGGGGGACCCCCCCACGCCATTTTTTAAAAAAATGTTGGCGTGGGGGGGGTCCCCTCTGAATCCATACTATGCTCCATGCTGTTTTTTTTCACCATTTTTTTTTAACCGGGAATTCTTTTTTTTTTACATTCAGCGGGGAAGTCCGCTGTCAGCTGGTGACTCATTGGTTGTTAAGGACGCGGCGGCTGTCTTCCCAGCCCCTTCCTTAGCAACCAGCTATATACAGTGTAAAAAAAACCCAAATAACGCAAGACGCAAATCGCTGCAAAATTGTGGTGAAATCGAGGTAAAAAAGCGTGTCCAAAAATGTGGCAGAAAAGCTCAAGAGCAACATGCACAGATGTGAATCGAGCCTTATGCCCCGTACAAACGATCGGACTTTCCGACAACAAAACCATGGAATTTTGTTCGAAGGTTGTTGGCTCCAACTTGTCTTGCATACACACGGTCACATAAATATTGGCCAACAATTACAAATGTAGTGACGTACAAGATGTACGGCGAGCTGATAAAAATAGGATATTTATAACAGCTTACCTGTAAAATCCTTTTCTTTTGAAGTACATCACTGGACACAGAGCCATAGTAATTACTATGTGGGTTATAGACCACCTTCAGGTGCTGGACACTGGCACGCCCTAAACAGGAAGTTGCCTCCCTATATAACCCCTCCCACACCAGGAGTACCTCAGTTTTGTAGCAAAGCAATACACGTGTATACTAGAAAGAGGGGCGGGACCTCTGTGTCCCGTGATGTACTTCAAAAGAAAAGGATTTTACAGGTAAGCTGTTATAAAAATCCTATTTTCTTTAATCGTACATCACGGGACACAGAGCCATAGTAATTACTATGTGGGATGTCCCATAGCAATGCCAACTGAGGGGAGGGAGACAAAAAAAGTAGGGCACCATGAGATCAGAGGACTTATACTGCTGCCTGCAGTACACTGCACCCATCCTCATGTCTTTTTACATCCACCTGATAGAATCTGGTAAATGTATGGATTGAAGACCAAGTTGCGCCCTTGCAGATTTGAGCCATGGAGGCTTGGTGATGCACTGCCCATGAAGCACTAACAGCCCTAGAGGAGTGCGCTTTGATTTGAGAGGGTGGAATCTACCTCTTTAACCATAAGCTTGAACGATTACTTGTTGAATCCATTTAGAAGTAGTAGATTTCTATGCTGCCTGTCCTCTTTTAGGAACTTCAGGCAACAAGAATCAAAACATCCGTTTTCTAAATCTGAGCAGTCGCTTTTAAGTAGACTTTGACTGCTCTCACCACATCAAGAGAATTTAATGATTTTTCATCCATTGAACAGAGTTCTGGGAAAAAATGAAGGTAGAACAATGCTAGTTTAGATTAAAAAAAACTGATACTACCTTCGGTAAAAAGTTAAGATGAGGACGCAATACTACCTTTTGCTTGTGAATAATAATAATATGGCTCTTTACAAGAAAAGAGCAGCCAACTCTGATACCCTTCTTGCAGAAGATATGGTTACCAGAAAAACTAGTTTTCCTTGTCAAAAAAGACCAAGGGAATATGTTGTATCGGCTCAAAAAAAGGCTGTTTTTGTAATGCAGATAGAACTAAATTCAAGGGTTCAGGGGTGACCTAACTGGAGGATTAAGCCACGTTACCCCCTGAATAAAGCTACAAACCAGAGAATGCGAAGCAAGTGGTCGTTGAAATAATACCGATAAGGCCGAAACCTGTCCTTTGAAAGTACTCAAGGCCAGCTTTATTTCTAACCCCATCTGCAGAAGGTCAAGGATTGTAACTATGACCTACTTCCTGGGGTGCCAACCCCTGGTTTCCTAACAGGAGACATATGCTTTCCAGACTCCATAATATGATTACGGAGGCTGACTTCCTTGCATTAACCAAGGTAGATACCACTGAACCTGACAGCCCACGCTTCTTCAGAATGTGGGTCTCAATAGCAAAACTGGTAAATTTAGCGTTTGAAAAAGTAAAATGGAATACCAGACCTTGCGAGAGAAGGTCTGGACATGGTGGTAGGGTCCATGGGACCCCTACCGCCATCCTTATGATCTTTGCATACCAAGATCTTCTGGACCACAGGAATCACCGACTTCCCTTCCTGCTTGATCCTGAGAAGAAGTCGTGGATGCAGGCAGAAAAGGAGGGAATGCATAAATCAGTAAAACTGATTCCACGGGAACACCAAGGCACCTGTTCCGCATGCTAGTGGATCCTTTGTTCTTAACACAAAGTTGTCAATCTCTTTGTTGAACTTGGACGCAAACAGATCTACGTCTGGGATCCCCCATCTTTGATCTATTGTCAGAAAGATATCGGGTTGAAGGAACCATTCTCCCGGGAACAACTGCTGGCGACTCAAATAGACCGCCTGCCAATTTTCTATTCCTAGAATGAAAAACTGCCGATAGGCAAGGTACATTGTTTTCTGCCCAAGATAGGATATGATTCACCTGTCTCTGGGCTGCACAACTTCTTGTGCTGCCTTGATGATTGATATAGGCCACTGCTGTGGCATTGCTGGATTGGATCCTGACAGGACATCTCCATAAACAAAACGTCCAGGCCCTCAGGGCCAAGCGCTCTGCCTGAATCTCTAGAATGTTAATGGGCTAGGTCATTTCTGATCTGGACCACTTTTCTTGGACAGTTGCCTCTTTCAGGACTGCTCCCCAACCTAAAAAAGGTTGGCGTTGTTGTTACCACTTTCCAGGTAACTGGTAGGAAGGATTTTCCCTTTTGCAGATTTTTGGTTATCAACCACAAACTGAGGCTCCAGCGCACCTTTGGAGTGAGACACATTGGGAAATCTAAAGCTTGGACCTTCTTGTTCCAAGCCAATAGGATACTGTTTTGCAACAGCCTTGAATGAATCTGAGCATAAGGAACGGCCTCGATTGAAGCCACCATCTTTCCCAACAACCTCATGCAAAGCCGAATCAAGGATTCCTTTTTGCTTTGACCACCTGAATCAGTCCCTTTATGGCGCTGATATTTCTCTAGGTTGAGCTACAAACTGGTAGAGCTACAAACTGAAAATGAAGATTTTCTACCTTAAAAAGTAAATATTTCTAGTGAGCGGGGAAATAGGCCCATGGAGGTATGCACCCTTGATGTCGATTGACGTCAAAAGTTCTCCTCCTTGTAGGATGGAGACAACTGATTGGATTGACTCCATGCAAAAAAGAGCAGATATTCAGGAACCGGTTTAGATTCTTGAGATCCAGTATGGGTTTGACATCTCCATTCGGTTTTGCCGTCAAAAAAGGTTTGAATAAAACCTCCTGCTCTTTCATGGGGACCACCATGACCACTTTTTGCCAAAAGATGGTCCACTGCTAGAAAGAGAGACTTATTTTCTCTGGATCTTTAGGAACGTCTGGTCTGAGAAAACGAGGAACTCTCAGAAATCCAGTTTGTACCCTAGAGTTATTGGGCCACCCATCTGTCTCGACACTCTTTCTGCCAGACCCTTGAGAACTGCAGAAGTCTTCCCCCCACCTGAGCGAGCGGGGGAGCCCCCTCATAAGGAGGCTTTACCCTGAAGATTACCTTTTGAACTTGATGGCAGAAGACATTGTGACTGCCTGGAGGCTGATGCCCCTGGCACTGGAGAAGAAGCTTGTTTAAACGAAATATATTTACTCCTTTTCTCAAATGGCAAAGGGGTACTTTCCCCTAGAAATTCTTTGGATGTATTATCTCAATATATCCCAAACAGCCATTTCACCGCAGAAAGGTAACTTAGCCAGGAGTTTTTTGCATGACGCTTCGACTGACCAATTTTTCAACCATAGTATTCTATACATATGTCATATGTACCAGCCCAGCGAAATGTGTGAGGCCTGAAAGATTGAATCTCTCATAGCATATATTGCAAACCTAAAGCTACTTGGAACTTGCTAGATCCTAGGCCTGCTGAACAGGCATAACCTTTAGCACCTGGTAAAACTGGTCTCTCAAGTATTGACATATACCAATTACTGTCAGCACAGGCTGAGACACTCAACCTGCCAGAGAAAACAATATTTTTTTTGTTTTTTTTAAATAGGAATTCCAACTTTTTATCTGTTGGATCCCTAAGCATTTGAGCTTTGTCTACCAGACAAGTCAAACTTTTATTCAGAAGATATAGCAGGGTCAATTGCTAGTATCTCCCACCTTGAGTCAATTTTAGGAAAAAATTGGTAAAGGATAAAGTGTGAAAAACTTTTTAGGAGGGGGAAAAAAATGCTTATCTGGGTGATCCCACTCTGAATACATAAGTCTTTCCAGCAATGAATGGACGGGAAAGGCATGCGCAGCTTGAGGAGGCTTTTAGCGAACCCAGACAAGAAGTGGACATTTAGTTAAGGGTAACATAAATGTGGAGCGGACCAATTCAGTAAGAAATTGCACCCACAATCTCAGATTGTGAAGCTGATCCTTCCGCATTTTACCCCTCAGAAGAGGAGTAAGAGGAGTCATCAGCCTCTTCACGGTCCCCTGAGAGAAAAACATTTACTCCCGCCCCAGATCCTCAGTTTGAAGGTCCTGGGTAATGGAAGGGAACCTGTCGCAATTTATCTTATACTGGGATGCGATTAAAGCTGCTAATCCTTTTCCCAATCCTATCATGGCTTAGGAAAAAAAATAACTTTTTTTTTTTTAATAAAGACAGGGGCTGCAATGTTGTAAACAGTTGCAAACATTTCATGGCCCCTGATGGCTCACTCTAACCAGCCACCCCCTCTCAGGGGAGGATCCATTGCAGAGATGAGTTTTAGGCTTTCAGAACTTGAGGGAGACCCTTTTAGCCCTTTTTTGGTGTGTTTCTGCCTCCCCTTCTGACCATAGCCTGATGCATAACTGCAGAGGTACTACCAGAAGAAATCGCATCCACTGCTTGAGCAGCGGATGCGAATATAGCATATTCCAGGATGCGATTCCAGAAACTGCCACTGCTATTGGACTTGATGGACTTGTTTTTTTCAACCTCACCAACTATGTAACTATTAACGCTCAGCCTGTTGCTTTTAGTAAATGTACCAAGGAAAAACCTGTGTCACCATCCTCTTACATGCCACTTTTTACACTTATGTGCCTCCGACATTTGCAGCCAGCAAAATTGGAGCTTTAAAACATACTCCCGCACTAAGCGTTGCTACACGCCAATGCCGCTAAGCCCCGCCCCTTCTGCACATTGCGCCCCCCCTCTCTCTTTTCAAAAGAGTTTTTCCAGCGCGAGCGCGGGCCTCCGATCTGTCGGGATCGGCGTGTGTGGGGTGGATGGCGAGGAGACCTGGTGACCAGCCACCGTGCAGGGGCGGTGAAAAAACGGAACGGCATCACCGATCCTTTTGGCTTCCCCTTTCTAGGGAGAGGGGGAGAGCTCTGTCCAGATGCGGGGTGTTTGGTGGAAGAAAATCCCCCCTACCAGAGGTCTGAGCTGCTAGCCGGAGGAAAAGCCTGCTGATTCTGACACAGCGTGATCTCTGAGGAAGCATGCAAGGTACGTGCTCTATACAGCCCCCAGTGGTGACTCTTAGGCATGACAACATTTACCTTTTTTTTTAACCACTTCAGCCCCGGAAGGATTTACCCCCTTCCTGACCAGAGCACTTTTTACAATTTGGCACTGCATCGCTTTAACGGCTAATTGCGCGGTCATGCAATGCTGTACCCAAATGAAATTTGCGCCCTTTTATTCCCACAAATAGAGCTTTTTTTATGGTATTTGATCACCTCTGCGGTTTTTATTTTTTGCGCTATAAACGGAAAAAGACCGAATATTTTGAAAAAAAAATGATATTTTCTACTTTTTGTTATAAAAAAAATCCAATAAACTCAATTTTAGTCATACATTTAGGCCAAAATGTATTCGGCCACATGTCTTTGGTAAAAAAAATGTCAATAAGCGTATATTTATTGGTTTGCGCAAAAGTTATAGCGTCTACAAAGTAGGGTACATTTTCTGGAATTTACACAGCTTTTAGTTTATGACTGCCTATGTCATTTCTTGAGGTGCTAAAATGGCAGGGCAGTACAAAACCCTCCCAAATGACCCCATTTTGGAAAGTAAACACCCCAAGGAAATTGCTGAGAGGCGTGTTGAGCCCATTGAATATTAATTTTTTTGTCCCAAGTGACTCAATAATGACAAAAATTACAAAAAGCTGTCACTAAATGATATATTGCTCAAACATGCCATGGGCATATGTGGAATTACACCCCAAAATACATTCTTCTGCTTCTCCTGAGTATGGGGATACCACATGTGTGGGATTTTTTGGGAGCCTAGCCGCGTACGGGGCCCCGAAAACCAAGCACGCCTTCAGGATTTCTAAGGGCGTAAATTTTAGATTTCACTCCTCACAACCTATCACAGATTTGAAATGCCATAAAATGCCAAGATGGCACAAAACCCACCCAAATGACCCCATTTTGGAAAGTAGACGCCCCAAGCTATTTGCTGAGAGGCATGTTGAGTCCATGGAATATTTTATATTTTTCCACAAGTTGCAGGAAAATGACAAACTTTTTTTTTTTTTTGCACAAAGTTGTCACTAAATGATATATTGTTCACACAGGCCATGGGCATATGTGAAATTGCACCCCAAAATACATTTAGCTGCTTCTCCTGAGTATGGGGATACCACAATCTCTGCCTTCAGGATTTCTAAGGGTGTAAATTTTTGATTTCACTCTTCACTGCCTATCACAGTTTCGGAGGCCATGGAATGCCCAGGTGGCACAACCCCCCCCAAATGACCCCATTTTGGAAAGTAGACACCCCAAGCTATTTGCTGAGAGGCATGGTGAGTATTATGCAGCTCTCATTTGTTTTTGAAAATGAAGAAAGACAAGAATTTTTTTTCTCTTTTTTCAATTTTCAAAACTATACCTCTCAGCAAATAGCTTGGGGTGTCTACTTTCCAAAATAGGTTCATGGGGGGGGGGGCGGGGGGGTTGTGCCACCTGGGCATTCCATGGCCTCTGAAACTGTGATAGGCAGTGCAGAGTGAAATAAAAAATTTACGCTCTTAGAAAGTCTGAAGGCGGTGCTTGGTTTTCGGGGTCCTGTACGCGGCTAGGCTCCCAAAAAGTCTCACACATGTGGTATCCCCGTACTCAGAAGCAACAGAATGTATTTTGGGGTGTAATTTCACATTATCATTTAGTGACAACTTTGTGCAAAAAATTTTTAAAAAATGTCTTTTTCCCACAACTTGTGTCACAATATAAAATATTCCATGGACTCGACATGCCTCTCAGCAAATAGCTTTGGGTGTCTACTTTCCAAAATGGGGTCATTTGGGGGGGGGGGGGGGTTTGAACTGTCCTGGCATTTTATGCACAACATTTAGAAGCTTATGTTACACATCACCCACTCTTCTAACCACTTGAAGACAAAGCCCTTTATGACACTTTTTGTTTACATGAAAACATTTTTGGCAAGAAAATTACTTTGAACCCCCAAACATTATATATTTTTTAAAGCATATGCCCTACAGATTAAAATAGTGGGTGTTTCATTTTTTTTTTCCACACAGTATTTTTTTAACGCATTTTTTTGGAAAAAAACACACTTTTTAAAAATTTAATGCACTAAAACACACTATATTGCCCAAATGTTTGATGAAATAAAAAAGATGATCTTAGGCCGAGTACATGGATACGCAACATGACATGCTTTAAAATTGCGCACAAACGTGCAGTGGCGACAAACTAAATACATTTTTAAAAGCCTTTACAGGTTACCACTTTAGATTTACAGAGGAGGTCTACTGCTAAAATTACTGCCCTCGATCTGACCTTCACGGTGATACCTCACATGCATGGTGCAATTGCTGTTTACATTTGACGCCAGACTGACGCTTGTGTTCGCCTTTGCGCGAGAGCAGGGGGGGACAGGGGTGCTTTTTTTTTTTCTTCTTTATTAATTTTTTGCTTTTGTATCTTATTTTTAAACTGTTCCTTTCATTTTTTTTTTTTTTTTTTTTTAAATCGTTTTTATTGTTATCTCAGGGAATGTAAATATCCCCTATGATAGCAATAGGTAGTGACAGGTACTCTTTTTTGAAAAAATTGGGGTCTATTAGACCTTAGATCTCTCCTCTGCCCTCAAAGCATCTGACCACACCAAGATCGGTGTGATAAAATGTTTTCCCAATTTCCCAATGGCGCTGTTTACATCCAGCGAAATCTAAGTCATGAAATGCTCGTAGCTTCCGGTTTCTTAGGACATAGAGATGTTTGGAGCCATTCTGGTCTCTGATCAGCTCTATGGTCAGCTGGCTGAATCACCGGCTGCATTCTCAGGTTCCCTGTTGGGACAGGAGAGCCAGAGAAAAACATGGAAGACAGTGGGGGGGGGGGGGGGCATTCCCTCCCACTGCTTGTAAAAGCAGCCTAGAGGCTAATTAGCCGCTAGGATTGCTTTTACATGAAAGCCGACCACTGGCTGAAAAGAATGATACCAAGATGATACCTAAACCTGCAGGCATCATTCTGGTATAACCACTCAAAGTCCAGCAACATACCAGTATGTTGCTGGTCCTTGTTGGGCATATATTGTAAACTTTTTTTTCATGCAGCCTGTGGGCTGAACGAAAAAAAGAGATTGATCGGTGGGTATGCCCACCATTAGAATACCTCCCTTCATCCACCCACTTCTATTGATGGGCATACATGCACCGTTTATATATGCCAAAGCATGGGGGCATCCTCCCGCAAAAGGTAGGAGCAAATCACTCCTCCACCCACTGCTGTCCCCACGCTTCGGCATATATGCTGAAGTATGTAATTGTGGTGGCAAAATCACCTCCGACAGCGCTGGAGTCACGGCTTTATGTATCGTGGGAGCAAACGCTGTTGCTGTCAAGATAAATAAATTTGCGCTGCAATTGAATGGCGTACCAGCTAAGCAAATGATGGTTAACAATAAAACAAAGTAACATTACAGTATAACAGTAAGACTTACCATACCTGCAAAGCAAATACAAAAAAACATAGTAAAAAATAAAACATTTAACGCAACCTGTTCCTAAAATATATATATGCCGAAGCATGGGGGCATCCTCCCGCAAAAGGTAGGAGCAAATCGCTCCTCCACCCACTGCTGCCCCCACACTTCGGCATATATGCTGAAGCATGTAACTGTGGTGGTGAAATCACCTCTGACAGCGCTGGAGTCACGGCTTTATGTATCGTGGGAGCAAACGTTGTTGCTGTCAAGATAAATAAATCCGCTCTGCAGCTGAATGGCGTACCTGAAAACAAAAAAATGGTTAACAATAAAACACAGTAAAGTATAAAAAAATTGCATACCTATAAAGCAAACATGATAAAAACATAATAACAATAAAACATTGCAGAATAGAATACAGTAAAAAAGAGCAGAACAATAGAGAGAGAATAGAGAGAGAACAATAAAACGACAACTATTTTTGTTTTTTTTATTTTATATATTTTTTATTGTTTTTTTTTTTTTTTTTTACTTTTTTTTGTAATTTTAACTTTTGTACCTGGTACCAGGTTTGGGTCTCTCAAAATGCGATGGCATCTTGGGAGACCTATGAAAGTGTGTCCTAGTCTGTGCAGTGCTGTACCCTATGCTAATACTCAACTAGTGTATGGTAGAGTTCAAAACATTCACCAATGCAAAGACCAGGATCGTCAGGACAGGAGGGACAATAATACCGGGTGTCACGCCTATATCCGCGCTTGCTGCAGACACAACATCTTTTTTGGGGGGCTCGTTGGGTAGGGGTACTCGGGAGGACATAAAGAAAATGCCTCTCATGCAGCCGGCTTACTGCATTTGGTTGGGAAAGGTGAGGTGGAGCACCATCTGGAAACAGAAGGGCTCTGATGATCTCTTCCTGGAATTTAAGGAAGGATCCAGCCTGTCCTGAAGCTCTGTATAGCACATAAGCATTCAGCAAAGCCAATTGAAATAAATAGACACTTTTTTGTACCAGCGTCTGGCCTTACGAGCAACTAGGTACGGCGCCAACAACTGGTCGTTGAGGTCCACCCCTCCCATGTTAAGGTTATATTTGTGGACACAGAGGGGTTTCTCCACAACACCAGTCGCTGTAGTAATTTGGACCGTCGTGTCTGCATGAAGGGAGGTAAGAACGAAAACATTCTTATCCCTCCACTTCATAGCGAGCAAATTATTACACTGCAAGCAGGCTCTCTCCCCCAGCCTAAGACTGGAATCTACAAGCCGCTGGGAAAAGCCCCGGCAATTAGGTCGCACGGTGCCACATGCTCCAATCTGATGATCAAAAAGGTGACTAAAAAGTGGCACGCTTGTTTAATAATTGTCCACGTACAAGTGGTACCCCTTTCCGAATAAGGGTGACACCATGTCCCACACAATCTTGCCAGCGCAAGATTGTATAGCATGTGGCCCTGTCACAGAGCTTATACATCTTGACCCCGTATCTGGCACGCTTGCTGGGAAGGTACTGTTTGAATGACAAGCGGCCAGAAAACTTAAACAGGGACTCATCAACGCAGACAACTTGATGGGGAGTAAACAAGTCTGCAAAACGTTGGTTGAAGTGGTTTACGAGGGGCCAAATTTTGTAGAGCCGATCGTATCCAGGGTCTCTACGAGGACAACAGAGTTCATTGTTGTTGAAGTGCATGAACCGCAAAATCTGCTCGTATCGTGCCCTGGCCATGGAGGCAGAGAACAAGGGCATATGGTGAATTGGGTCAGTGGACCAATATGACCGCAACTCACTCTTTTTGGTTATGCCCATGAGGAGGAAAAGGCCCAGAAAGATCTTTAATTCGGAAACCTTAATTGGTTTTCAATCTCTGCCAAGGGAGGACTGGGGAATAGTGGCGATGTGTTGACCAGCGTACAAATTGCTTTGGTCCACAATAGATCTATAGAGATCTTCGGTGAAAAACAGCGAATAAAAATCCAGTGACGTAAAATCAACTGTTTCCACCTGAATGCCGGGTTGGCCAGTGAATGGGGGAAGTACGGGTGCTGCAGAAGTGGTGGGTTCCCACTACTTGTGCTTGCCAGCTTGAACTGCACTTATGGGACTTACCACGTCACCAAGTGTTACTGCAGTGCTGGATGTATGACCAGGGTGTACTAGGCCGCTGGTGCTTGCCAGTTCACCAGAAGGAATAGCGGCGCTAGTACTTCTCTGCTCCATACGAGGACAGAAGACAAGGACAGAAGTCAAGGACAGAAGAAGTTCGGGGTCTGGTACGCCTGACCTTGGCAGGGACCACAACTCCGTCGTTAGAGCTATCTGTCATGGAGCCGCTGTCGTCTAGAGGATCATATTCTGAGCCTGAATCTGACAGATGAGTGACTTCCTCTTCACTATCTGTCATGCTCAGAAACGTGTAGGCCTCTTCACTAGTGTACCTTCGATTTGCCATTTTGGGCTCTAAATTTAGTGGTACACTACTGAGCAAAAAAGCTCCTGACTGTTAGCGACTGTATCAAAACGCTACCAACAAAAACTGTCAGGCCTGACTCTGCGAACACTGCAGTTATGTGTGTTTAGTGTTTTGTAAGTGACAGTGATCGATCGATACTGCACTTGGGTGGGCTGAGCTGGGCTGGGCCGAGGGGAAAAATGCAGGTGCTAGCAGGGGTTAAAACTTTATTAGGGGGGGTTAGGGGGGTACCCTAGACCTAAAGGGGGCTAACCCTAACTGCCCTACCACTCGTGTGCCTGCGTGTTCTACTGTAAGTGTAGTGTTGGTGCAAACTTACTTGATGTCTTCTCTCCTCGGCGCCGGAATGAAAAGACCGGCTCGAGGAGAGATTACATCACTTCCTCTGCCGCTGTTTACATTACAGCAGCAGAGGAAGAGGAAGAGGAAGATTTTCATTCGTGGGGAGCGATCGCGAGGGGGTGGCCACGAATGAGTGGCCTCCCCCTCAGCCTGTATCGCTTCCCTAACGAAGCCAACCGCCCGCGGGAGGCAGATCACGTACCAGGTATGTGATTTTGCCTGCCCGTGCCATTCTGCCGCAGTATATATGCGTTAGGCGGTCGGCAAGTGGTTAAAGGAGACATTTCATAAGAAAATTAAAAAATTCCTTAGAAAAACTCCACTCACCTTTCCCGCCGCAGGGTTTTCTGTGGTAAAACCAACAGACCCAATCTTCACCCTTCACGGTAGGTTCTGTTAACAAACCTTAAGGAACCGGGGACCCTCGGGGAACCCACACTCCTGGACCCCGCCAGTAAAACTTTATGGCTGAAAATACCAAAGCATTGGATCCCGGGGTCCAGCTCTCTAAAAAGAGAAGCATTACAGGCAAAACCTTGTTTCTTCTGACACGAAGCCCGGGTGCCATTCAATTCGGCCTAAAAGACACTTTGAATGGATCCAGCTGCATGGCTAGCCCCAGCAAGGATTGCTCCAGCAGAGCTCAGCACGGCACATCTTTACTCCTGACCAACACCTTAGACACTGGTGAAAAAACTGAGGTACTCCCGGTATGGGAGGGGTTATATAGGGAGGCAACTTCCTGTTTAGGGCGTGCCAGTGTCCAGCACCTGAAGGTGGCCTATAACCCACATAGTAATTACTATGGCAGGAGGAAGTTCAATAGTCATGTGATATCTCCATTACGAACGCTAGTTTTACAAGACCGAGCGCTTCCGGCTCGTACTTGATTCTGAGCATGTATGGACTTTTTTGCAACGGACTTGTGTACACACGATCGGAAAGTCCGACAACAAAAATTTGTTAGCGGAAAATTTGAGAACCTGCTAGCCAACATTTGTTGTCGGAAAGTCCGACAACAAATGTTTGATGGAGCATACACATGGTCGGACTTTCCGCCAACAAGCCCACATTTGTTGTCGGAAAATCCAATCGTGTGTACACGGCATTACAGTCAGCCAATCACTCTCCTTTGTAAGATGTTAAAGAAATTACACTAAACTCTGGTTTAAAAAATATATTACATTAAAGTATGTTTTCTTAAACCAAAAAAGTAGCTTTGGGCTATGGGCTTTTGGGCTGTGGGCTTCCTTCTTTCCTAGCCGCCCAATCACGCTTCTTTTGTGTAAGTTGCTAAAAAAGTGACACTAAACTCCGGTCCATTTATTATTTTTTATGATCCAACTTCCCGAAAAGGGCTTTGGGCTATGGGCTTTGAACTTTAGGCTATGAATTATGTGCTTTGGGCTTTAGACTTTATGCTATGAGCTTTGGGCTCTGGGCTATAAGCTATGGGCTATGAGCTCTGGGCTTTGCAGTGTACATGACTGCAACTATTGTGCACTGCTCGTTCCAAACAGATGTAAGGGGAAAAAGGAGGGGTGTAGGAGTACCATTAACTAATGGATGTTTATGAATTTTTACTGAAAAATAAGGATATGGGCTTTAGACTTTATGCTATGAGCTTTTGGCTCTAGGCTGTAAGCTTTGGGCTCTGGGCTTTATGCCATGAGCTTTGGGCTCTAGGCTATATGCTATGGGCTATGAGCTCTGGGCTTTGCAGTGTACATGACTGCAACTAACGTGCACTGCTTGTTCCAAACAGGCGTGAGGGGAAAAAGGAGGGGTGTAGGAGTACCATTAACGAATGGAGGTTTATGAATTTTTACACAATTTTTACTGAAAAATAAGGATATTGTTTAGTGTAAAAATAAATCTGGCCTCCTCCACCCCTTATAGCAGGCCAATTCCTCTGCTTTTTTCTAAGATGTCAATGAAGTGACACTAAACTCTGTCTTTGTTTTTTTTTTAAATGTGTTTTGCTGTTTATATTTTGAGTTTGTTGCTACATTTTGTAGTCTGGTCTGGAGTGTTCACCTGAGAGGTAGTAGTCCACCCCCACCCGCAGACCTCGACAACCACCTGGCAAGGGTTGTCCGGAAGAGGCCATTGTCCGCCATCAACATGGGGGCAAGATGCTTTGTGGTGGGCGGGCGCAGAGCCCCCCCTGCCCCAAAGCACCCATCCCCCCCATGTTGAGGGCATGCGGCCTGGTATGGTCCAGGAGGGGGGCGCTCGCTTGTCCCCTCCCTTTCCTGGCCTGCCGGGCTGCATGCTCTGATAAGGGCCTGACACGGATTTTGGGGGGGACCCCATGACAAGACGCAAATCGCTGCAAAACTGTGGTGAAATCGCGGTAAAAACCCGTGGCCAAAAAACATGGCAAGCACCGCAAAAAGTACTGCAGAAAAGCTCAAAAGCAACATGCGTAGATGTGAATCGAGCCTTATGCCCCGTACACACGATCGGACTTTCCGACAAAAAAAAAAACGTGGAATTTTGTTCGAAGGTTGTTGGCTCCAACTTGTCTTGCATACACATGGTCACATAAATGTTGGCCAACAATTACGAACGTAGTGACGTACAAGATGTACGGCGAGCTGATAAAAAGGAAGTTCAATAATCATGTGATATCTCCATTACGAACGCTAGTTTTACAAGACCGAGCGCTTCCGGCTCGTACTGGATTCTGAGCATGCGTGGACTTTTGTGCAATGGACTTGTGTACACACGATCGGAAAGTCCGACAAAAATCTGTTAGCGGAAAATTTGAGAACCTGCTAGCCAACATTTATTGGCGGAAAATCCGATTGTACTAACCGCTCTGGTAGAGTGCGCCTTAACTTGAAAAGGGGGAATCTTACCCCTTAAATCATAAGTTAGAATTATAACTTGCCGAATCCACTTAGGAACAGTGGATTTCGACGCTGCCTGTCCACTTAGGACCCTCTGGCAGAATACATAAGACATCAGTCTTAAAAATTTGAGCAGTTGCCTTTAAATAGATTTTCACTGCTCTCACCACATCAAGACTATGTAGTGACTTTTTCTTTCCTGGAACATGGCTTTGGAAAAAATGATGGCAGGAAAATATCTTGGTTCAGATGAAAACCTGAAACTACCTTTGGCAAAAAGCCTGGACAAGGGCGTAACACCACTCTGTCCTGATGAATAATCAAATATGGCTCTTTATAAGAAAGAGCAGCCAATTCTGAAAACCCTCTTTGCTGAGGATATAGCAAACAAAAATACTAGCTTCCTTGACAGAAGGACTAAGGGAATATGCTGTATCAGTTCAAATGGCTGTTTTTGTAACTAACAAAACTAGACTAGACTGACTAAAGTTAAGTCCCAAGGGCTTAAAGGTGATTTAACTAGCGGATTAATCCGCATCACCTCTTGCATAAAACCCTGATTTAAGAATGCGGTTTTTGCAGTAAAATCGATAAGGCTGAGACTTGGCCTTTAATAGTACTCAAGGCCAACTTCATCTCTACGCCTAATTGTAGAAAGGCAAGAATTCTGCCTATGATATGATATATCTCCGAGGGTGTCACCACCAGTGTCGCACCAGGAAACATAAGCCTTCCAGACTCTATAATGTATAGTTCTGGAAGCTGGTTTCCTTGCATTAATCAAAGTAGAGATAACTGACCCGGAAAGCCCACGTTTCTTCAGAATGAGGGTTTCAATAGCCAGGCCATTACATTTGGCATTCGTAAAGTAGGATGGAAGGTCTAGCCTTGGTGGAAGGGACCGTGGATTCTCCACTGCCATCTTTACGATTTCTGTATACAATGACCTTCTAGGCCACGCTGGGGCTGCCAAAATTACCGGTTTTCTTTCCAGCTTGATCCTGCAAAGAAATCGAGGCAGCAATTGAATAGAGGGAAATGCATAGATCAGTGAAAATTGATCCCACGGTATCACCAACACATCTGTTCTGCATGCGAATGGATCCTTTGTTGTGGACACAAAGTTGACTAACTTTATGCTGAACTGGACACTAGAAGATCTACGTCTGGAGTTCCCCATCTTTGACAAACAGCCCGAAACTATGTCGGGTAAAGAAATCATTCCCCTGGGAATAACTGCTGGCGATTTAAGTAATTCGCCTGCCAATTCTCTATTCCTGGAATGAAGACTGCTGATAGGTATGGGATATTCCTTTCTTCCTTTCCTTTCTGGCATTGTCGGATTGGATCCTGACAGGACAATCCCTTAACCTGGAAGTCCAGGTCTTTAGAGTCAGACGCACTGCCCAAATCTCTAGGCTCTTTCGGTTCTTGACCACTGTCCTTGGACAGTTGTCTACTTTAGTACTGCTCCCCAGCCTGAAAGGCTGGCATCTATCGTTACCACTTTCCAGATAACAGGTCTGAAGGATCTTCCTTTCAGCAGATTCTGGTTAGTAACACCAATTGAGACTTTGGAACACCCTTGAGGACAGCCGTATTGGCAGGTCCAAAGCTTGTATAGTCTTGTTAGCAGATAGAATACTGTTTTGCAACAGTCTCGAATGGAACTGGGTATAGGGAACTGTTTAGAATGAAGCCACCATCCTTTCTAACAACCTCATGCAAAGGTGAATGGAGGGATCTCCTTTTGACCTGACCATCCGCACCAACTCTCTTATGAAGTTGTCTTTTGCCTGGGCAAGAACACCTCCTTTTTCTGGGCTGTATCTATGATCAGACCCAAATACTCCCGCTTTTTTTAGCGGTTTCAAGGGAGACTTCACTAGGCTGAGAACACAACCAGGTAACTGGTTGTAATGTGTATACCTTACTCCGAACACCAATTGGTCTATTAGAAATAGATTGTCTAGGTATGCCAAGACTGTTTAAGCCCTGTGCCCTTGACCTGGCTAGAGGAGGGGCTAGCACACTTGTGAACACTCAGGGTGCTGTAGCTGGCTCAAAGGGCAAGGATAAAAAATGAAATGCTGCTGTTCTACTTCGAACCACAGAAACCTTCGTTGAGCGGGAAATATATAGACATGCAGATATGCATCCCTGATGCAGATAGGCACCAGAAGTTTTCCTCCTTATAAGATAGAAACTACTGATATGATTTACTTCATAGAAAAGAGCGGATCTTCAGGAACTGATTTTGATTCTTTTAGATCTAGAATCGATCTGTTGAATTTTTGTGTGGATCTGTACATGTACAGGAAACGCATGAAAAAAGGCAATGAAGGTTCTAAGAAACCTAAGAAGAAACAGAACTATCAGCTGACTACTAGAGGTAGCTTGAAAAAACACGAACCATCTCTGTAAGAGATTTGTACCAGCAATATCTCAGATTGCAAGGCTGAAAAAGGTTCAACTGCAGTTGTAAGGATTAATCGGATTGCCTTTCTTCTTGATCACCTGAGGGTAACCCCTCATCCTCTACCCACTTTTCCCATTAATAAGGGGTCTAAGGTGGATCTAACACGCTTCCAATCCTTTTGGATAGCGGATGCGATTAAAGTCGCTAATTTTCCTTCTAGGCCCTGCAGGGCCTAGAAAGCATTTTCAATCATGTATATAGTGGCTGAAATGTTTTCTGTGACTGGACCTGACCCTGAGGCCTTCCTCTAGAGTCTGACGGTGAAAACCGTCGCCACTGCCTAGAGGGGGATGCCCCTGGCACAGGAGAAAAAAGTCAGTTTAATGAAGGACGTTTATACTTTCTTTTGACTGGCAGAAGAGTACTCTTTCCACTAGAAATTGTCTGGATGTATTTATCCAAATCATCGCCAAATAGTCGCTCCCCATGAAAAGGGAAACTAGTCAGAAGCTTCTTGCAAGGTGCTTCGGCAAACCAACCTTTTACCAAAGGGTTCTACGTATGTGTATTAGCACAAGCGCAAGGTTGAACGCCTGGTGAATAGAATCTTACATAGCATCTATGGCAAAACATAATGCTTCTGGTAATTCGGCCAATTGAAGGGCCTGTTGTGCAGGGAGCTCTGTAACAGCATTTGTGAATTGGTCCTTTAAGGACTGACAGATACCTATTGTTGCAACTGCAGGCTGAGTAACAGTCCCTGCTAAAGAAAAAGAGGATCTTAACGGGAATTCCAACTTTTTATCTGTTGGATCTTTAAGCATTTGTACATTGTCTACTGGGCAAGTTAGACTTTTATTTAAACTGGAATCGCAGCGTCAACTGCTGGAACTTTCCACCTTTTTGTGAGTCTTTTCCTCCATGGGATAGAGAACTGAGAATCTCTTTGGAGGGAAACAATGCTTATCTGGATGATCCCATTCAGCGGAATAAGCCTTTCTAGTAATGCATGGAATGAAAACGCATGCAAAGGTTTGTAAAGGTTTCAAAGAACCCAAGAGAAACCTTCAATCAGGGTGAAGCGACTCCTTTTCAGTAAATAAAGATATTGTTTAGTGTAAAAATAAATGCGGTCTCCTCCACCCCTATAGCCGGCCAATTCCTCTCCTTTTATCTAAGATGTTTATAAAGTGACACTAAACTCTGAAGTGACTCCTTTTCAGTGGTAAACATCTGGTGTGTTCACCTGAGAGGTGGTAGTTCAATCAGGGTGAAGCAACTCCTTTTCAGTGGTGAATGTCTGGAGTGTTCACCTGAGAGGTGGTAGCTCAATCGGGGTGAAGCGACTCCTTTTCAGTAAATAAAGATATTGTTTAGTGTAAAAATAAATCTGGCCTTCTCCACTCCCCATAGCCGGCCAATTCCTCTCCTTTTTTCTAAGATGTTAATAAAGTGACACTAAACTCTGAAGTGACTCCTTTTCAGTGGTAAATGTCTGGAGTATTCACCTGAGAGGTAGTAGTTCAATCAGGGTGAAGCAACTCCTTTTCAGTGGTAAGTGTCTGGAGTGTTCACCTGAGAGGTGGTAGCTCAATCAGGGTGAAGTGACTCCTTTTCAGTGATGAATGCCTGGAGTGTTCACCTGAGAGGTGGTAGTTCAATCAGGGTGAAGCAACTCCTTTTCAGTGGTAAGTGTCTGGAGTGTTCACCTGAGAGGTGGTAGTTCAATCAGGGTGAAGCAACTCCTTTTCAGTGGTAAGTGTCTGGAGTGTTCACCTGAGAGGTGGTAGTTCAATCAGGGTGAAGCAACTCCTTTTCAGTGGTAAGTGTCTGGAGTGTTCACCTGAGAGGTGGTAGCTCAATCAGGGTGAAGTGGCTCCTTTTCAGTGATGAATGTCTGGAGTGTTCACCTGAGAGGTGGTAGTTCAATCAGGGTGAAGCAACTCCTTTTCAGTGGTGAATATCTGGAGTGTTCACCTGAGAGGTAGTAGTTCAATCAGGGTGAAGCGACTCCTTTTCAGTAAATAAAGATATTGTTTAGTGTAAAAATAAATCCGGCCTCCTCCAATCCCCATAGCCGGCCAATTCCTCTCCTTTTTTCTAAGATGTTAATAAAGTGACACTAAACTCTGAAGTGACTCCTTTTCAGTGGTGAATGTCTGGAGTGTTCACCTGAGAGGTGATAGTTCAATCAGGGTGAAGCGACTCCATTTCAGTGGTGAACGTCTGGAGTGTTCACCTGAGAGGTGGTAGTTCAATCAGGGTGAAGTGACTCCTTTTCAGTGGTAAACATCTGGAGTGTTCACCTGAGAGGTGGTAGTTCAATCAGGGTGAAGGGACTCCTTTTCAGTGGTAAGTGTCTGGAGTGTTCACCTGAGAGGTGGTAGCTCAATCAGGGTGAAGTGACTCCTTTTCAGTGATGAATGTCTGGAGTGTTCACCTGAGAGGTGGTAGTTCAATCAGGGTGAAGCGACTCCTTTTCAATGGTGAACGTCTAGAGTGTTCACCTGAGAGGTGGTAGCTCAATCAGGGTGAAGTGACTCCTTTTCAGTGATGAATGTCTGGAGTGTTCACCTGAGAGGTGGTAGTTCAATCAGGGTGAAGTGACTCCTTTTCAGTGATGAATGTCTGGAGTTTTCACCTGAGAGGTGGTAGTTCAATCAGGGTGAAGCGACTCCTTTTTAGTAGTAAGTGTCTGGAGTTATCACCTGAGAGGTGGTAGCTCAATCAGGGTGAAATGACTCCTTTTCAGTGATGAATGTCTGGAGTGTTCACCTGAGAGGTGGTAGTTCAATCAGGGTGAAGCGACTCCTTTTCAGTGGTAAATGTCTGAAGTGTATATCTTTTTAGGCATCATCTACTATAAGCAGAGACAGCAAACAAAATATACATTGTTATACATTACCCCATGTTGTTTTCAGGGGATCTGAAAGAGTATACTACACATTCTAGATATTAAGGATGGGGACTCCATTTTCATCATGCCCCAGGACGGCATACATGTACACATTGTCTTCATATGCAGCAACTAAATAATATGGAACAAATGCCCTGCATAGGGGACAAGTCGCATTTTGTTGTACCCATCTGTGGATACAATCAGAATGAAATATATGATTACAATGTAATTCAGTACAGTCCTCTGCACCATACTCACTGAGGCAAATGGAACAGGTAGGCTGTTCCATTGCCGGTGGTCTTTGAGGCGCTGGTTGCTGATCCCGGTTGTGGTTTCCAGGAGGATGGCGCATGTTGTTGGCTCCGCCCTCCTGTCTCCTCCTCCGCTGTCCTCGCGTCCGGTGGGCGATGGGTTCTTCTCTTCCCTCCTGACGCGATCGCCTTCCACGGGACCGTTGACGTGAGGGTCATGGCATCTTAATGCCGGTGTACTTGGAAATGAAAAAAAAAACTAAAAATATTTAATATGAATAATAATAGTAATATATACAATAATAATATGATAATAGCAAAAAATTTAAATAAAAACGCTAATAATTGCAGGAAACACAATCTGACAATGTGAAAATTAAGTGTGAACCTTGCTCTATGATAAATTAAGAATTCGTGATTAAGAGCTGCTCCCCTCAAAGTGTAGACAATGCTAACTTGAGTAATATTTAACAGTGGTAGGGGGCGCTATTAATAAAGTGCTAATAACTGATCATACCAACTAATACTTTTCAGGCCTGGAAACGTTGACTGGGAATACCTCGGTCATGTAACACTGTAGCCAAATAAATGTTATATCATTTTATAGATTTTACATATAATTAAACTGTACTATGGTAATTTTACCACTTCAGCCCCGGAAGATTTCACCCCCTTAATGACCAGAGCATTTTTTGCGATTCAGCACTGTGTCGCTTTAACTGACAATTGCGTGGTCGTGCGACTTTGTACCCAAACAAAATTAACGTTCTTTTTTTCCCACTAATAGTTTTTTTTGGTGGTATTTGATCGCCTCTGCGGTTTTTATTTTTTGCGCTATAAACAAAAAAAGACTGACAATTTTGAAAAAAAAAAGTAATGTTTTTTACTATTTGCTATAATAAATATCCCTAAAAAAATATATTAAAAAACTAACTTCTTTCTCAGTTTAGGCTGATATGTATTCTTCTACATAATTTTGGTAAAAAAAATTTGCAATAAGTGTTTATTGATTGGTTTGTGCAAAAGTTATGGCGTCTACAAAATAGGGGACAGATTTATGGCATTTTTATTATTATTTTTTTTTTTTATTAGTAATAGCGGTGATCTGCGATTTTTATTGGGACTGCGACAATGCGGCGTACAGATCATACACTTTTGACACTATTTTGGGACCGTTAAAATTTATACAGAGCTAAAAATAGCCACTGATTACTGTGTAAATGTCACTGGCAGGAAAGGGGGTAACACTAGGGGGCAATCAGGGGGTTAAATGTGTTCCCTCACCATGTTCTAACTGTAGGGGGGATGGGCTACCTAGGACATGAGAGAAATCACTGCTCCCAATGACAGGGAGCAGTAGATCCCTGTCATGTCACTAGGCAGAACAGGGAAATGCCTTGTTTCTGCCTCTCCTCGTCTCTCCTAGGCATTTTCCATTCTGCCTCTCCTTGTCACGATCGCAGGCCGCCGGTGGACATCGAGTCCGCAGGACCCATGGGCATGCGCCACCGGCCCAGGATTACGAAGGGACGTATGGTTACAACCTTTAGCACACCTGTGCCATTCTGCCAACGTACATTGGCGTGCAGCGCTCGGGAAGAGGTTAATGGCTGTGTATGCTGGGCATAATTCTCAGTATCTGTTCTTATTCTGTATGTATGGACCCTGCACAGTACCACTTCTCTTGTCCTGTATGCCGAGTGTAATTCTCGGTATTGGTTCTTATTCTGTATGTATGGAATCTAAGTGCCACTTCTCTTATCCTGTATGATGGGTATAATTCTCAGTATCTGTTCTTATTTTGCATGCATGGACCCTGCACAGTACCACTTCTCTGGTCTCATATGCTGGGTGTAATTCTTCTTATTATTGTATGTAACTTCATACTGCGTCACTGAATGATCCTGAGCAGGGTCGTCATCAGGGTTGTTCCACGGTTCTCCTATAGGGGGCCCGGGAAGCAGGCAGATCAGATGGTGGGGTTGGTAAGAGCAATTGCAGAACGATGCCCTGTGCTGCTCTCTGCAGCAACCTCTCTCCCTCTCGCCAGCTTTCAGCTGCTGGATGGAGAGACACAGACAAGGCGGATCCAGGGGGCTGCTAATTTCCACCCAGATTTCAGTTGTGCCCCCTCCCCAGCCCTTCCTTCGATGTGATGCCTGAGTGGCTGCTGTTCTCCCCCCCACCATCGCCCGCACTCAGAGCTGGGAATGGCATCCTGGAGCAGTGAGAGGAGAAGTGGCAGAGTGAGGAGATGGCATCGGACTGTACACACACAGTTTGATTACCGTCCCCCCATCTCCTCCAAGGGCTGCTCATCTCCCAGCAGTAAGAAATGTGGATAGGGGGCGGTAATCAAACTGTGTGTGTGTGTGCAGTCCAATGCCATCTAAGAGCGATCCTCTCTCATGTGCTGGAGGAGTGCTGTAGTGACAGGAGAGGGTGAAGAGGGGAAGGTTACAGGGAAATTGTACACAATGAGGGGGCAATAATAGTTTGTGCTTTGGATGGGGGGATTTGTGCTAGGAGGAGGTATTGGAGGGGATTTGTGCTAGGAGTAGGGATTGGAGGGGATTTGTGCTAGGAGGAGGGATTGGTGCTGGGGGAGGAATGGGGGATTGGTGCTAGGAATTTGTGCTAGGAAGAGGGATAGGGGGATTTGTGCTGTGAGGAGGGATTGTGGGGATTTGTGCTGTGAGGAGGGATTGGGGGGATTTGTGCTGGGAGGAGGGATGGGGGGGATTTGTGCTGGGAGGAGGGATGGGGGGGGGGGATTTGTGCTAGGGGGAGGGATTGGGGGGGATTTGTGCTAGGGGGAGGGATTGGGGGGGGATTTGTGCTAGGGGGAGGGATGGGAGGGAGGAATTCGTGCTAGGAAGAGGGATGGGAGGGAGGAATTCGTGCTAGGAGGAGGGATGGGGGGGGATTTGTGCTTGGAGGAGGGATTGGGGGGATTTGGACTTAAAGAAGTGATGGGGGGAAATTTGGGCTAGGAGAAGGAATTGGGGGCACGCCCCTGGCCCGCGCCCTTATAACGGCTGTCACTGGCCGGGTACCTCGAGGTTTCGCCATGTTCTCCTTGCAGCATGTAGCCTGGCCCGGCATTCTTTTCATAGGTAATCCCCTTGCATACCTCCACACCGCTCCACTGACACTAGCAGTGGCTTCCTTAGATGCACTAACACCTTATTCCACTCATCCCTCCACATTTATTTCCTGCTCTTGGCTTTTATTCACACATGGACACCCACTTTCTCCTTGGCTCTTCACCGTAGTTTTTCCCTCTACATTCACTCTCCACCCCTTACATTCAGGTTACCTCTTACACTTTCTTTTCTTTTTACCTCCACAGTTCTTCCTCTGTTTCTTGGGCCTCGCTGTTTGTCTCTGCCTGGCGACCCCCGTGGGTGCTTTGGCCCTATTGATGGCCGTGGCCGACGTTTCTTGGGGCTTGCTCTCTGCCTCAACCCCGGGGGAGATTTGGTGGACCCGGATCAACGTTGCACTTTTATGTATGGGTCAATACTGACCAATGCATTATTTGTGAGTATATCAGTTACTTGCATCCCCAATGTCTCTTTCCTCCACACCTCTGTACACATACTAATTTACGTTTATTGTTTTAATGCAGCCAAATTGCATCGGACTCCTGATGATTGGTTACAAGCCAAGAAACGCGTAGAGTTAACAACTTATGATGCACATAACATTTTACAATACAATGTATTCTTCTCTGCAACTGTACAATTAGTAATTGAATTATGTCTGTTTATATATTGTTTACAATATGCTCCATGGTTATTTATAACGTGTTCACTCATGACTGTACCTGGTTTTAAGATCTGTTATTAAATTTTATACCAGTATTACCCTGCAATATTTCTCTTGAATAACATTATTTTATACAAGATTTGCCTCTGATATCTCATTATGACATTTTTTTCAATTTGGATACATTCACCAACTTGCCTCACACAAAGTCCCGCCTTCATTCTCTGCTTTCTCTGTAATCATTATGATGGAGGCACATTGGTGCATTCTCATAAAAATTAAGTGGACAGGTCACAATCCCATTTCTTGGGGGTATTTTTGTTAGGAGGAGGGATTGGGGGGGGTATTTGTGCTGTGAGGAGGGATTGGAGGGGATTTGTGCAGGGAGGAGGGATTGGGGGAATTTGTGCTAGGGGGAGGGATTAGGGGGGATTTCTGCTAGGGGGAGGGATTGGGGGGTATGTGCTAGAAGTGATTGGGGGGATTAAAGCTGGGAGGAGGGATTGGGAAGATCTGTGCTGGGAGGAGGGTTTGGGGGAATTTGTTCTGGGAGGAGGGATTGGGGGAATTTGTGCTGGGAGGAGGGATTGGGGGAATTTGTGCTGGGGGAAGGGATTGAGGGGGATTTGTGCTGGGGGGAGGGATTGAGGGGGATTTGTGCTAGAAGAAGTAATTGGGGGGGATTTGTGCTTGGGGAGGGATGGGGGGATTGTTGCTAGGGGGGAGGATTGTTGCTAGGAGGAGGGGAGGGAGGGAGGAATTCGTGCTAGAAGGGATAGGGGGGATCTGTGCTTGGAGGACGGATTGGGGGGGATTTGGGCTTAAAGAAGTGATGGGGGATTTGGGCTAGGAGAAGGGATTGGGGGGATTTTTGTTAAGAGGAGGGATTGAGGGTGGGGATTTGTGCTAGGGGGAGGGATTGGAGGGGATTTGTACTGGGAGGAGGGATTGGAGTGGGGGTCTGTGCTAGAAGTGATTGGGGGGATTTGTGCTGGGAGGAGGGATTTGAGGGGATATGTACTAGGAGGAAGGATTGGGGGGGATTTGTGCCAGAAGGAGGGATTGGGGGATTTGTGCTAGGGGGAGGGATTGGGGGATTTGTGCTGGGAGGAGGGATTGGGGGATTTGTGCTGGGAGGAGGGATTGGGGGAATTTGTGCTAGGGGGAGGGATTGGGGGGGGTTTGTGCTAGGGGGAGGGATTGAGGGGGGATTTGTGCTAGGGGGAGGGATTGGGGGATCTATGCTAGAAGAAGTGATTGGGGGGGTCTGTGCTAGAGGAAGTGATTGGGGGATTTGTGCTAGGAGAGATTGGAGGGGATTTGTGCTAGGAGGAGAGATTAGAGGGGATTTGTGCTAGGAGGAGAGATTAGAGGGGATTTGTGCTAGAAGGAATTGGAGGGGATTTGTACTGGGAGGAGGGATTGGGGGGGTTTGTGCTGGGAGCAGGGATTGGGGGGGTTTGTGCTGGGAGCAGGGATTGGGGGGGTTTGTGCTGGGAGCAGGGATTGGGGGGGGTTTGTGCTGGGAGCAGGGATTGGGGGGGTCTGTGCTAGAAGAAGTGATTGGGGGGGACTTGTGTTAGGGGGAGGGATTGGGGAGATTTGTGTTAGGGGGAGGGGGCTTGGGGAAGATCTGTGCTAGAAAAAGTGATTGGGGAGATTTGTTCTAGGAGGAGTGATTGGAGGGGATTTGTGCTAGGAGGAGGCATTGGAGGGGATTTGTGCTAGGAGGAGGCATTGGAGGGGATTTGTACTGGGAGGAGGGATTGGAGGGGATTTGTACTGGGAGGAGGGATTGGAGGGGATTTGTACTGGGAGGAGGGATTGGAGGGGATTTGTACTGGGAGGAGGGATTGGAGGGGATTTGTACTGGGAGGAGGGATTTGTACTGGGAGGAGGGATTTGTGCTGGGAGGAGGGATTTGTGCTGGGAGGAGGGATTTGTGCTGGGAGGAGGGATTGGGGGGATCTGTGCTAGAAGAAGTGATTGGGGGGGGATTTGTGCTGGGAGGAGGGATTGGAAGGATTTGTGCTGGGAGGAGGGATTGAGAGGATTTATGCTGGGAGGAGGGATTTATGCCAGGAGGAGGGATTGGAGGGGATTTGTGCTAGGAGGAGGGATTGGAGGGGATTTGTGCTGGGAGGAGGATTGGGGGGATTTGTGCTAGGGGCAGGGATTGGGGGGATCTATGCTAGGAGGAGAGATTGGAGGGGATTTGTGCTAGGAGGAGAGATTGGAGGGGAATTTGTGCTGGGAGGAGGGATTGGGGGGATCTGTGCTAGAAGTGATTGGGGGGATTTGGGAGGAGGGATTGGGAGGATTTGTGCTAGGGGGAGGGGGCTTGGGGAAGATCTGTGCTAGAAAAAGTGATTGGGGAGATTTGTTCTAGGAGGAGTGATTGGAGGGGATTTGTGCTAGGAGGAGGCATTGGAGGGGATTTGTACTGGGAGGAGGGATTGGAGGGGATTTGTACTGGGAGGAGGGATTTGTACTGGGAGGAGGGATTGGGGGGATCTGTGCTAGAAGAAGTGATTGGGGGGGATTTGTGCTGGGAGGAGGGATTGGAAGGATTTGTGCTGGGAGGAGGGATTGAGAGGATTTATGCTGGGAGGAGGGATTTGTGCCAGGAGGAGGGATTGGAGGGGATTTGTGCTAGGAGGAGGGATTGGAGGGAATTTGTGCTGGGAGGAGGAATTGGAGGGGATTTGTGCTAGGGGGAAGGATTGGGGGGATTTGTGCTAGGGGCAGGGATTGGGGGGGATTTGTGCTAGGGGCAGGGATTGGGGGGGATCTATGCTAGGAGGAGAGATTGGAGGGGATTTGTGCTAGGAGGAGAGATTGGAGGGGATTTGTACTGGGAGGAGGGATTGGGGGATCTGTGCTAGAAGTGATTGGGGGGATTTGGGAGGAGGGATTGGGAGGATTTGTGCTAGGGGGAGGGATTGGGGGGGATTTGTGCTAGAGGAAGGGTGATTGGGGGAGATCTATGCTAGAAGAAGTGATTTGGGGGGTTGTGCTGGGAGGGGGGATTGGGAATATTTGTGCTGGGAGGAGAGATTGGGGGATTTGGGCTAGAAGGGATTGGGGGGATTTTTGTTAGGAGGAGGTATTGGGGGGTATTTGTGCTGTGAGGAGGGATTTGTGCCGGGAGGAGGGATTGGAGGGGATTTGTGCTGGGAGGAGGGATTGGGGCAATTTGTACTTGGAGGAGGGATTGGGGGGGATTTGGGCTTAAAGAAGTGATGGGGGGGTTTGAGCTAGGAGAAGGGATTGGGTCAATTTGTGCTAGGAGGAGGGATTGGGGGGATTTGTGCTGTGAGGAGGGATTGGGGGGATTTGTGCTGTGAGGAGGGATTGGGGGGATTTGTGCTGTGAGGAGGGATTGGGGGGATTTGTGCTGTGAGGAGGAATTGGGGGGATTTGTGCTGTGAGGAGGAATTGGGGGGATTTGTGCTGTGAGGAGGAATTGGGGGGATTTGTGCTGTGAGGAGGAATTGGGGGGGATTTGTGCTGGGAGGAGGGATTGGGGCGGATTTGTTCTGGGAGGAGGGATTGGGGCAATTTGTGCTGGGAGGAGGGATTGGGTCAATTTGTGCTGGGAGGAGGGATTGGGTCAATTTGTGCTGGGAGGAGGGATTGGGGCAATTGTGCTGGGAGGAGGGATTGGGGCAATTGTGCTGGGAGGAAGGATTGGGGGGGATTTGTGCTGTGAGGAGGGATTGGCGGGATTTGTGCTGTGAGGAGGAATTGGGGGGATTTGTGCTGTGAGGAGGAATTGGGGGGATTTGTGCTGTGAGGAGGAATTGGGGGGATTTGTGCTGTGAGGAGGAATTGGGGGGATTTGTGCTGTGAGGAGGAATTGGGGGGGATTTGTGCTGGGAGGAGGGATTGGGGCGGATTTGTTCTGGGAGGAGGGATTGGGGCAATTTGTGCTGGGAGGAGGGATTGGGGGAATTTGTGCTGGGAGGAGGGATTGGGTCAATTTGTGCTGGGAGGAGGGATTGGGTCAATTTGTGCTGGGAGGAGGGATTGGGTCAATTTGTGCTGGGAGGAGGGATTGGGGCAATTGTGCTGGGAGGAGGGATTGGGGCAATTGTGCTGGGAGGAAGGATTGGGGGGGATTTGTGCTGGGAGGAGGGATTGGGAATATCTGTGCTGGGAGGAGGGACTGGGGGGATTTGTGCTGGGAAGAGGGATTGGGGCAGATTTGTGCTGGGAGGAGGGATTGGGGGGGATTTGTGCTGGGAGGAGGGTTGGAGGGGATTTGTGCTGGGAGGAGGGATAGGGGGGATTTGTGCTTGGAGGAGGGATTGGGGGGGTCTGTGCTAGAAGAAGTGGTGGGGGGGGGGATTTGTGCTGCGAGGAGGTATTTTTTTGGGGTGGGAGATTTGTGCTAGGAGGAGGGATTGGGGGGATTTGTGCTGGGAGGAGGGATTGGAGGGGATTTGTGCTGGGAGGAGGGATTGGAGGGGATTTGTGCTGGGAGGAGGGATTGGAGGGGATTTGTGCTGGGGGGAGGGATTGGGAATATCTGTGCTGGGAGGAGGGATTGGGGGATTTGTGCTGGGAAGAGAGAGATTGGGGGGGTCTGTGCTAGAGGAAGTGATTGGGAGGATTTGTGCTGAGAGGAGGGATGGGGGGGAATTTGTGATGGGGGGAGGTTTTTTTTTGGGGGGGGGAACTTGAGCTAAGAGGAGGGATTGGGGGGGGTTGTGCACACCATGTGTGATGTCCATCCATGTTACCTGCCCCCCCCCCATGTATCCATCTATAAACTATACACAGTGACAGATCTCAGATCATTGCATTGCAATGTCCCCTCCCCTTCCTCCTCCTGGGTGTGTCTCTCATCTCCCCCCCCACTGTCTGTGTCTCATCTCTGCCCCCCCTCCTGTGTGTTTCTCATATCTGCCCCCCCCATGTGTCTCTCATCTCTGCCCCCCCTTCTCCTGTGTGTGTCTCATCTCTGCCCCCCCCTCCTCCTGTGTGTGTCTCATCTATGCCCCCCCTCTTCCTGTATGGATGCGCACCCTGGAGCCAAATGAAAAAATCAAGTACAGGTACGTGATTTTGCGCTCAAGGGCCACCCTGCTGCAGTATATGTACATGGGGCGGTCCTTAATGAAGAGCTCCACCCAGCGCTCCTCTTGCACAATTGGCACTTTTGGGGAGGAGGTGGGAAGCATAACCTGATTTTGAACAGGTACCCGCTTTCCACTTCCGTTCCGAGTTCCCGCGGCGCTCTGAACGGAAGTTCTCCTCCCTCACCCCTTCAGTCTTCTGGGACACTGACAGGTCCCAGAAGACTGCATCCACCAATCACGATGAACAGCGTGACTCACGCATGCACAGTGGGCATCCTGCTTTAAAGCTGCAAGCTGTCACAGCCGGGTGCCCCTAGTGAAGATGCCAGCGATTGGGACCGAAGACAGCGGGTGAGACTGGCTGGGGTGAGCACCCCGCTGGATCATGGGACGGGTGAGTGATTTGTTTTTTAAAATTCAGCAGCTGCAGTTTTTGTAGCCATCGATTTTTATTTTTTCCACAGGTGGCTGGAACTCTTCTTTAACCGCTTCCCGCCCACCGCACATCATATGACATCATCGGGTTTGAGCGGTGATATCTGAATGATGCCTGCAGCTACAGACATCATTCACATATCTTCTTTTAGTGCCAGATGCTGACCATAGAGATTTCCGGCAGACCTGATGGTCCCCGGAGTCTCTATGATCTTTCGGAGGCCAGGCGCGATGTTATGATGTCACGCCCGGCCCCTGCATTTAAAAAAATGTCGCCGCCTCAGCTGGGAAGCTGAGGTCTTCTTCCTTCTTTTTTTTATTTCAGGCTTCCCAGCCTAGAGGTGAAATGTGAGGACTTATTGACCCCATATCTCACTGTAAAGAGGACCTGTCATGCTTATTCCTAGTACAATGGATATTTACATTCCTTGTACTAGGAATAAAAAGTGTTAATAAAAAAAAAAAGTAAAAAAAAGTTTCAAACTAAAAAAATAAAAGTAAAGTAAATTGAATAATAAAAAAAAATGTTTAACCACTTGCCGTCTTAATTTGCCAGGAGGGCGTCCCTGGACATCCTCCCGTGCTTGAGTGGCTTGCGCGCCCCCTGCAGGGCGCTCTGTGATCAGTGAGTCTATGAGACTCGCCTGATCACAGATCGTAGTAAGGGTTGAGCTATTTTTCCTCCTCATGCTGATAGCGTGAGCAGGGAAAAAAAAGCCGATCACCGGCGGCTGAAAGAGGGACATCGGTCCCAATTGTGGAGGTACCTACCAGTGCCCACCACCGCCACCTACTAGTGCCCACAGTGTCACCTACTAGTGCCCACAATGCCGCTTATAAATTAATCAGTGCATCATTACCAGTGCTGCCTATCAATACCATCTACCAGTGCCACCTATCACTGCCACCCATGAGTGCCACTCATCAGTGTCGTTTTATCTGTGCCTTTCAGTGTCGCCTTATCTGTGCCCATCAGTGAATATCAATGAAGGAGAAAAATTACCCATTTGCAAAATTTTACAACAAACTATGAAACGTTTTTTTTTCCCAAAAATTTCTGTCTTTTTTTGTTTGTTTAGCAATAAATAAAAACCCAAATGGTGATTAAATACCACCAAAAGAAAGCTCCATTTGTGTGAAAAAAATGATAAAAATTTCATTTGGGTACAGTGTAGCATGACCGCGCAATTGTCATTCAAAGTGTGACAGCGCTGAAAGCTGGTCTGGGCAGGAGGGGAGTTTAAGTGCCCAGTAAGCAAGAGGTTAAAGCGCCCCTGTCCCCATGTGCTCGCACGCAGAAGCGAACGCATACGTAAGTCAGGCCCACATATGTAAACACGTGTGAGGTATCACCATGAAGGTTAGAGTGAGAGCAACAATTCTAGCCCTAGATCTAGTAAAAAAAAATTAAAGTGTCGCTCATGGGAATTTTTAAGTACCGAAGTTTGGCGCCATTCCATGAGCGTGTGCTGTTTTGAAGCATGACATGTTGGGTATTCATTTACTTGGCGTAACATTATCTTTCACATTATGTAAAAAATTGGGCGAGATCAAAAGTTGCAACAACCGCCGTTTTATTCTCTAGGGTCTCTACTAAAAAAAAAAAAAAAAAAAAAACATATATATTGTTTGGTGGTTCTATGTCATTTTCTAGCAAAAAAAGGATTTTTACATGTAGAAGTGTCAGAACTGGTCTTGTAGTTAAGCGGTTAAATTGGGGCACTGGGTGTGGGGGGGGGGGGGGGGGGGGGAGAAGATACCCCCCCAGTGGTGAGGCTGCATCAGGAAATGTGCAGACTTTGCTTATTCTATATAAAAACAAAATGAATTAGAATGCCCAGACACAGTGCCTATGTACATGGGTACAAAATATTCTGCACTCAGGTCTGTAATGTGTACATTTTATATGGATCTGAATGCAGCTGTGTGTTATTCTATGGTGCACACAGCTGAGCACGGCTCTCTCATCTGCATTTATAAAAAAAAAAAATAATCAGTTCCCTCGGTCCTCCATATGATTTATATTTATTAACGATGTACACTTGTAAACATTTGTACTTACATTTCCATGCATACAGTACTGAGTGTAAATATACGCCATCAGCCCTTAATGGCCGCCGAGCATTTTCACTTGCAAGTGGCCTGAATGGAAGTTTGTGTCCTAGCTTGTATAAATGCTGTGCAGTGGGGGGGGGGGGCTACCTGCGTCCTAGCAGTCAAGGAGGTTAGGTGGGGGGCTTCCTAGTAAATCGGGTACATTTGTACTCCATGTATGTAACATTATTACAGACATTGCATGCTAACAGATGTTACATAGGGTATTACTGCCAGCAAGATCACATACATATATATATCACATACATATATATATATATATATATATATATATATATATATATATACACATACATACATATATATATATACACATACATACATATATATACACATATATATATATATATATATATATATATATACACACACACACACACACACACAGTATCTCACAAAAGTGAGTACATCCCTCACATTTTTGTAAATATTTTATTATATCTTTTCATGTGACAACACTGAAGAAATGACACTTTGCTACAATGTAAAGTAGTGAGTGTACAGCTTGTATAACAGTGTAAATGTGCTGTCCCCTCAAAATAACTTGAAACACAGCCATTACTGTCTAAACTGCTGGCAACAAAAGTGAATACACCCCTAAGTGAAAATGTCCAAATTGGGCCCAAAGTGTCAATATTTTGTGTGACCACCATTATTTTCCAGCACGGTCTTAACCCTCTTGGGCATGGAGTTCAGCAGAGCTTCACAGGTTGCCAATGGAGTCCTCTTCCACTCCTCCATGACGACATCACAGAGCTGGTGGATGTTAGAGACCTTGTGCTCCTCCACCTTCCATTTGAGGATGTCCCACAGATGAACCCAGAGCTGGTATTGCAAAGCATATCCTTGTTCCCATAATGCTTGTTATGACATTCTGATTTGTGAGGTGTAATGAGGAGTCCTAGCAGTGCGGAGAGCCTACACCCGGGGGAATGTATTCCTTACCTCTTGCTGCTCATCTTATACACAAGATTTAGTACTCGTGGTGTGGAAGAAGAAGGGGTATCTGGGACACTTTCTCCCAAAGGAAACCATGAACCTGAATCTGCCTGCAGCACCACCTTCCAGAGAATGGGGTGAAGTATATTCTTGTGCTGTGTACTTGTGTGTGGAACTGGTTGGCTCTATACACGGTTTCACCCCTAGTATTTGTTGGGTGACCGGGTCAGTGGGACTTCCGCTTTACCTCCTGAATGCATTCTTGAAGCAATAATTGTGCTCTACTGCTTTGTTTCGCAATGCTAGTATGGGAGTATGTGGGGTATAATTTGTCTCAGAAGTTAAAACTGAGTAATAATACGGAGCCACTGAGGGCTCCCCCTAGTGTCTAAACTGCAAAATGCACTAAGATGTGTTAGGCTCCTTCCACATGGAGTCTGTCTGCACAGCAGGGAATCCTTCAGCTAATCCCCACTGAGCAGGCAGATGGCTGGTCCATGTCCGCTCCGCTTATGCAAATGTAAACAGACCGTCTGTCTTTCTAACCCAACTGTTATCTGATCCGCCAGATGGATAGGGAACAGATCCCGCCTGTTTTTAGCGGATTGGATGTCCATAGAGCAGACTGGAGGGTCCAATTGAGTCCACCCAATAAACTGACAGGTGGACCCGATCAATCCCCTAGTGTGAAAGGAGCCTCAAAATATCCTACCCATTTTCTGCATTAAATGTCAGATTTTTACACAAAAAAATAAAAAGATATGCAAATATGTGCTCAAAAATAAACCCATGGCAAAAAGTCCCAGCAATCTTTCATGCATGAAACCCAATGTGTTATTGTGCTGCCATCCCAGTAAGTGGAAAATGTGGTGGGAAAACATAAAGGGGTCTGTCAATATATGTTGCATGAATGTAACAAGAATTTGCCCATCCTTCACAAATTCTGACTCCCATCCTTCACAAATTCTGACTGTATTTTGCTTAATTCAGTGACCTCATCAGCTCCATCTAGCAGCCATAATGCAGTATTTTCCTGATTGAAGTATTCCAGGAAAAATATCACATTATGGGCACTAGATGGTGCTGATGATCATAGGAAATCAACGTATTAACCACTTGACCACTGGGCACTTAAACCCCATTCCTAACCAGACCAATTTTCAGCATTCAGTGCTCTCACACTTTGAATGACAATTACTCAGTCACGTAACACTGTACCCATATGAAATTTTTGTCCTTTTTTCACACAAATAGAGCTTTCTTTTGGTGGTATTTAATCACCGCTAGGTTTTTAATTTTTTGTGCTATATATCAAAAAAGACTGAAAATTTGGTAAAAAAAAAAAAATCTTTGTTTTTGTTCAAATTTATTGGCAGAGTATTGGCACTGAGCAGCGCTGTGGGCACTACAGATCCAGCCCACAGTGCTGCTACAAAAGATCTCTCCCCCTCTCCCCTCGCACTGTACAGATCGGTACAGAGAGGGGAGGGAGGAACCGGCGTCATTTGACGGAGCGATCACCTGGTAAACGGCCGCTACCAGCGGCCATTTACCGTGATGCGCCAGGTCTTCCGGACCCGGCGGTCACGGTTATTTCGGGGGGCGCGCGAGAGCAGCATTCTGGGAGGACATCCTCCCAGAATAAGCCGACCGCGCTGTAGCCGTCTTTCAGCTATGGCCTGGTCGGCAAGTGGTTAAAGTGATACTAAAGTCTCGTTGTGTATGAGCTGCTTTTTACAGCCCCTTTCACACGAGGCGTACTCCGCCAGTTCAGCGGGAGATCTCTCCGTTGATCTTCGCTGAGCCGGCGGATGACAGGTCCCTCTCTGCTCACTGAGCGGGGAGGGGCTTGTCGAGCGCCGCTGCTGCCTATGGAGAGATCGGACGAAAATGGACAGCATGTCCGTTTTCATCAGATCTCACCCGATCCGATAGTGACGGATCCGAACGTAGAGCCATCCGTCTGCTTTTAGCGGATCGGATGTCAGCGGACATGTCTCCGCTGACATCCGTCGCTCCTTAGGCTAATCGGTCCGACCGTGTGAAAGGGGCCTAAAGCTTTTTACACACTGATCGCCAGCATAGTAACACACAGTGTAAAACACAATGTCCCAAAACAAACACATGTCCCCAAAACACATATGTTCCAGTAAAATTACATGTCCCAATGATTATCTGCACTCACATGTCCGTGATCACCTGCGCACATCTGTACATGATCATTTGCGTACATCTGTCTGTGATCACACGAACCAATTATTATACACTTAACAGGATTTTTTTTACTGAAGACATGTAGCAGAATACATTTTGACTGAAATTTATGACAAAATTTGCTTTTATTGGATCTCTTTTAAAATAGAAGAAAATATTTTTATTCTTTCCAAATTTCCGCTTATATCGCAAAAAACGGAGTCATGAATAAATACCACCAAAAGAAAGCTCTATTTGTGCGAACAAAATGATAAAAATTTCATTTGGGTACAGCGTAGCATGACCGCGCAATTGTCATTGAAAATGCGAGACCGCTGAAAGCTGAAAATTGGCCTGGGAAGGAAGGGGGCAAAAGTGCCCAGTATTGATGTGGTTAAAAATAACAAACATGTTAAACGTACCTGCTCTGTGCAGTGATTTTGCACAAGGCAGCCCAGATCCTCCTCTTCTTGGGTCCATTGCTGGCACTTCTGGCCCTTCCCTCCTATCGAGTGACCCCACAGCATGCAGCTTGCTATGGGGGGCACCCGAGCCGCTGCTTTGTGTGTCCATTCAGACATGGAGCCGCGGTTCAGCCCCGCCCCCTCTCTCTCTCTTCAAGTAATGCTGTAGCCAAGTAAATATTATATCCTTTTATAGATTTTACATATAATTAACCACTTATCTACCGGGCACTTCCACCCCCTTCCTGCCCAGGCCATTTTTCAGCGCTGTCACACTATGAATGACAATTACAACACTGTACCCAAATGAAATTTTCATCATTTTTTCACACAAATAGAGATTTCTTTTGGTGGTATTTAATCACAGCTGGAATTTTTATTTTTTGCTAAACAAACAAAAAAAATGGAAAATTAAAAAAAAAAAAATCATGTTTCATAGTTTATTATAAAATTTTGCAAACAGGTAATTTTTCTCCTTTATTGATATGCGCTGATGAGGCGGCACTGGTGGGCACTGATAGGCTGCACTGATAGGCACAGATAAGGCGGTACTGATGGGCACTGATAGGTGGCACTAATGTGCAGCACTGTTGATGGGGCACTGATAGGCAGCACTGTTGTCTACTGCTAGGTGGCACTGCCGGGTGGCACAGGTGGGCACTGAGGAGCTGGCGGCAGCTCTCCGTGATTGTCCCTCTCACAGCCGCCGGTGGTCGGCTTTTTTCTTTCTCCTCATGCTGTCAGTGTGAGGAGAAGAAAGTAGCCTATTACCGGCTCTGTTTACATCACATGATCAGCTGTCATTAGCTGACAGCTGATCACGTTGTAAGGGGTTGGGATCAACCCCTTACTCTGATCTGTGATCCAGCGAGTCTCATGGACTCGCTGATCACAAAGCGCCACGCGCCCTGCAGGAGGTGCGCAGGCCACTCGGGCACAGGAGGACGTCAATAGACGCCCGCCCGGCAAAGCAGGTCTGCGCTGTAGCCGTCATTCGGCTATAGCGCAGATCTGAAGAAGTTAAACTGTACTATGGTAATTTTAATGGCTGGGCATAATTCTCAGTATTTGTTACTATTTTGCATGTATGGACCTTGCACAGCACCACTTCTCTTGTCCCCTATGCTGGGTGTAATTCTTAGTAACTTATTATTGTATGTGACTTTATACTGCGTCACTGAATGATCCTGAGCAGGGTTGTACCACGGTTCTCCTGTAGGGGGCTCAGACAGCAGGCAGATTGGACTGTGGGGTGGGTAAGAGAAATTTCAGAATGATGCCCTGTGCTGCTCTCTGCAGCAACTTAAAGCCGGTTTTTCCCTTTCTCCCTCTCGCCGGCTTTCAGCTGATGTGCTAAGAGGAGGGATGGGGAGGGGGATTTGTGCTAAGAGGAGGGATGGGGAGGGGGATTTGTGCTAAGAGGAGGGATGGGGAGGGGGATTTGTGCTAAGAGGAGGGATGGGGAGGGGGATTTGTGCTAAGAGGAGGGATGGGGAGGGGGATTTGTGCTAAGAGGAGGGATGGGGAGGGGGATTTGTGCTAAGAGGAGGGATGGGGAGGGGGATTTGCGCTAAGAGGAGGGATGGGGAGGGGGATTTGCGCTAAGAGGAGGGATGGGAGGGGGATTTGCGCTAAGAGGATGGATGGGGAGGGGGATTTGCGCTAAGAGGATGGATGGGGAGGGGGATTTGCGCTAAGAGGATGGATGGGGAGGGGGATTTGTGCTAAGAGGAGGGATGGGGAGGGGGATTTGTGCTAAGAGGAGGGATGGGGAGGGGGATTTGTGCTAAGAGGAGGGATGGAGGGGGATTTGTGCCAAGAGGAGGGATGGGGGGAAATTGTGCTAATAGGAGGGATGGGGAGGGGGATTTGTGCTAAGAGGAGGGATGGGGAGGGGGATTTGTGCTAAGAGGAGGGATGGGGAGGGGGATTTGTGCTAAGAGGAGGGATGGGGAGGGGGATTTGTGCTAAGAGGAGGGATGGGGAGGGGGATTTGTGCTAAGAAGAGGGATTGGTTGGATTTGTGCTGGTTGGAGGAATTAATGGGATCTGCGCTAGAAGTAGTGATGTGTGCTGGTAGGTGGGGTTGGGAAGGATTTGTGCTGTTATGGGGAATTTTGGGGAGTAGATTCCTGCTAGGAGGGAGAAACTGGGATGATGTGAGTTGGGATTGGGGGGGCAAACATTTGAACTTGGCAGGGGGGGGGAGGCTGTCAGTTAGGGTGTTCGGGGGCCCCTGTCAGGTAGGGTGTTCAGGGGCCCCTGTCAGGTAGGGTATTCGGGGCCCCCTGTCAGGTAGGGTATTCGGGGCCCCCTGTCAGGTAGGGTATTCGGGGCCCCCTGTCAGGTAGGGTGTTCGGGGGCCCCTGTCAGGTAGGGTGTTCGGGGGCCCCTGTCAGGTAGGGTGTTCGGGGGCCCCTGTGATCTCTAATGACAGCTCTGATCCTGAGTGTGAAAAGTAATCTCTCTTCCCTCAAACCAGAAAGGAGGAGAGAAGAGAAAACACTGACAAGTCATCACAGCACAAGCCGGGTCCAGCTCTCTATTGCCCCCTCCCCCATGACACACATGGACCCATCAGAAATTTTGGGGCCCCTTACACAACAAGGGGCAGGAGAGGGGCCCCTGTGATAAGGAAAAAGAGGGGCCCCTGTGATGAGGACACAGATGGAACCTTCTGACATGTCCTATGCTCATTGGTTCTCTGTGGCAGACTGAATATCTTTCATTCCGTCTGCACAAATCCCCCCCCCCATGTATCCATCCATAAACTATACACAGTGACAGACCTCCGATCATTGTCCCCTCCCCCTCCTCCTGGGTGTGTAGATGAGAAGATCGGAGGGGGGGAGGGGGTTCCTTGGTATACAGCCTGTCAGTGGGGAGGAGGGATGGAGGGTCGATCGCTGTGTGTGGGGGTCCAGGCATACTACAAGAGATGCGGGGAACGGGGGAAGGTGTCCGGGGTGACCACACTAGTGCGCCCCCTTCAGGCCAGCCGGTTACCAGAGCTCAGTGTCAGAACTTGCACTGGGCTCCGGACTTTATTCAGCACAAACTCGTCAGGACAGAGGTGACAGAAGAGTCTCATGGGGCCCCTGGAGACACTCGGGTCCCCTACATCTGTACTGGCTGTCCCCAGAGGTGGCTCTAGGCTTTGTGATGCCTTAGGCAAAACTTAGACATGAGGCCCCACTCACTGCCCATAATGGGAAAAAATAATAAAAGCGATAAAAAATAACTGTGTGCCCCTCCCCCACAGCTCTGCTGGCTTCTCTCCGCTGACTGCTATAGGGGATCTTTAGGATGGAGGCCGGGAAAAGGGGCTGGTAAATGTAATTTACAAACCCCTTCCTTTTCTAAATGAACACGGTGAGTGATCGGTACTGATCACTCACTGTGTTCATTCATAACTGAAGCATAGTAAACTGTGTTTACTATGCTTTTGTTTATGAATTAACAGGAGCCTCTGTCTCCTGTTCATTAAACTGCAGTACAGCTGAGGCTACAGAGAAGGACTTTCTTGGTTTTAAAAGAAAGATATCAGGGGCTCTGTAAAGACCCCTGATATCTCACCAAAAAACAAAACATTTTAAAAATTATAATTAAAAAAAAGTAAAAAAATTTGATCTAAAATTTCTACTCAAACTAAAAAGCCATGCCCAATATGAAGCATCATTTAGCCACACTCACTGTTTTCTGTGGTGCTCTGTGTATGCCACAGGCCACCAACTCCCTAATAGGGGCCCCAATGCATTACTTTGCCCATGATGCTATTATGATGGCATTCTACAATGGCAGTAAACCTGAGTAGGAAAAGAAAAGTGGAGGGTATGATGGCGGGTAGAATGTAGATGAGAGGAGTGCGGAGTGTAGAAGGAGAGAGAGACCCCAGAGAGTTGAGGCTCCTGTGCACAGTACTGGGAAAGGACTCAGGTAAGTATCAAGGGGCAGCACACAAAATGGTTTTTATTTTCATGCATAAAATGGATGAAAGATAAAAACCTACATCTTTTAGGCTGGCCATACATTATCCTTTTCAGGACTAAGCCTATGTTTGACATTTGGTGTTTACAAGTTAAAATCCGTATTTTTTGCTAGAAAATTACTTAGAGCCTCCAAATATTATATATATATTTTTAGCAGAGAATCTAGAGAATAAAATGGTGATTGTTGCAATATTTTATATCACACGGTATTTGTGCAGCGGTGTTTTAAACGTAACTTTTTGGGAAAAGGGACACTTTCATGAATTTAAAAAAAAACAAACAGTAAAGTTAGCCCAATTTTTTGTATAATGTGAAAGATGATGTTACGCCGAATAAATAGATACCAAACATGTCATGCTTTATAATTGCACGCACTCGTGGAATGGCGACATACTACGGTACTAAAAATCTCCATCGGCGACGCTTTAAATTTTTTTTATGGTTACCAGGTTAGAGTTACAGAGGAGATCTAGTGCTAGAATTATTGCTCTCACTCTGGCGATCGCGGCGATACCTCACATGTGTGATTTTAACACCGTTTACATATGCGGGCGCGACTTCCCTAAGCGTTTTCTTTGCTGCGCGAGCACGCGGGCGCTGTAAATAAAAAATGTTTTTTCTTATTTATTTTTATATTTATAAATTGTGTTTAAAAAAAAAATGTGATCACTTTTATTGCTGTCACAAGGAATGTAAACATCCCCTGTGATAGTAATAGGTGGTGACAGGTACTCTTTATGGAGGGATTGGAGGTCTAAAAGACCGATCCCTCCTTTGCACTTCAAAGTATTCAGATCGCCGTTTTCTGCGATTCTGAATACTTTTTTAAAACTGGCGCCATTGGCAGCCAAGTAAACGGGAAGTGACGTCATGATGTCGCTTCCATGTTTACTATTAGGAGGCTGGAATGAAGCCGCTTACGTCTTCGTTCCAGACTGTCACTAGCCGCCGGAGGCGGCGGATTGGTGGATCGGGAGGCCCGGTAAGAGAGACAGGAGGGGGGGGGGGCGTCCGATTGGCTTTGAACGCATCAGTTGTTATACCTGGAAAGCTGACCGCCAGCTCTAAAAAACGGTACTGGGATGATGCCTGCTGCTGTGGGCATCATCCTTGTATAACGCTCAAAAGCCGAGTACGCACATCTGTGTACGCTCGGCGGGAAGGGATTATACAATTTTCTTGTACAACTTTCCTTTAGATTTACTATATATTTTAGGAGGTCAAATCTAAACACTTTCAGTTTGGATGCAGTCAGGCAGGCCCTTGCACTACATAGTTAAAGATAAATCTAATGAAAATTGAATAAGACAATTGTATAGTGTATGGCCAGCTTTATAACCATTTTAACTGTTTGGGGGGGTGGAGGTTATTTAATTTACAATGCTATTTGTAATAGGCAGCATGGAGGGGAGTATCTGCTGTGAGGCAAACAAGGCATTTGCCTGGAGTGGTGCCACCCCCCAGGGGATCGCACGTAGCAGAATGACGGCTACAATGTGGTCATCCAGGTGTGGCGCACACCCAATGCACTCCGATCACTGTGTCCTTTAGAACAGCTGATCAAAAATTGGGGTTAAAAGCCAATCACAGAAGCTCTTTACTACGTGATCAGCTGAGTTCAATCATCGCTGATCACCATGTAAAATTGCAGGTTATCGACATTCCTTTCCTCCTGCTGTCACAGCGTGAAAAGAGGAGAGAGCCAGTAAACGGCCAGTGTAAAAGGGGACATCTAAACTGATAACCAGGACACCAATCGTCCGTGTCCTGATGATCAGTGCAGCCCCAACAGTGCCCATCAGTGCTGTGTATTAGTGCCAACCAGTGCCACATATCAGTACAGCTTCATCAGTGCCAACCAGTGCCGCATATCCGTGCCCACCAGTGCTGTCACATCCTCTGTCCTGCTAAGCCCATCCTCTGCCCTCATGTCTTGGGGTTTGATGAGGAAGCCGCAGGTGATCACTGTGAATATCTGTGTCTTCCCATCAGACCCAGAGACAATACCAGTATACTGCACCTGGGGGGGGACACATTTGGATGGGGGGCGCTCAATTTTAGTTTGCCTAGGGTAGCACAAAAATGGCACTGATGCTGCAGCATACAGGAGTTAACCACTTGTCATCTGCGCTACAGCCGAATGACAACTACAGCACGGATCTGAATTTCCAGGAGGCCGTCATAGGACGTTCTCCCCTGTGCATGCGCCCTGTGGAGCACCCTGCGATCACTGAATCACTGAGACTCAGGTGATCACCGATCCGAGTAAGGGGCTGGTCCCGCCCCCTTACCATGTGATCAGCTGTCAGCCAATGACAGCTGATCACATGATCAAAACAAAAGCTCTGTGATCGTTTTTTTTTCTCCTCACACTGACAGCGCGAGGAGAAAAAAAAGCCGATCACCAACTTATCAGCAAGAGACATCGGTCCTGAAGAGGAAGAGGCAATTCTGCCTCATATGTGCCACCAGTACCACCTCACAGTGCCCATCAGTGCCACCTATCAATGCCCATGAGCAGGGGAGTTGCTAGGTCTGCAAAAGATCTGGGGCTAGAGCCCATAGCAGCGGTCACCAACCTTTTTGCATGCCCGCAGGGGGGGGAAATAGTGGTAAGCACTTTTTCATGGGCGATACCTGGTGTTGGTGCTTCAATCATCATGGCATAATGGTTGATATGGTGTCCGTGATTGAAGTGCATTATTTCTATTGTTACATTCTAATATATAATGAAGTGGTTCAACTCACCATACTGCAGAATCAGTGGGAGCCCTGGGAGTGTCACTTGGCACATCTCCTGCCACCAGATGCAGCCTGTCACTTGCCACCGTCGCCTGTCACCAGATGCAGCGTGTTACTTGCCACCGTCAGCTGCCACTAGATGTGGATTGTCACTTGCCACTTTCACCTGGCAGCAGATGTGGATTGTCACTTTCCACGTCTCCTGCCACCATTTGCAGATTGTCACTTGCCACGCCACCGGCCACTAGATGTGGGTTGTCACTTGTTAACTGATGTGGATTGTCACTTGCCATACCAGCCAGTGCGCTGCATTGGTGGCAGGCTGACAGCACTGGTCCATTTAGTGAGAGCAGGAGAGCGCCGATTTGTGGCGGACAGTAAGAGATGATGTCATCTCGCTGCTGCTCGCCGCACCTCGCTCCCAAATTGAAGAGGCCCGGCTATGAAGAGCTTCTTTCCTCTCCTCCGCCTCTCTCATGCAGCCAGCCCGCCTGCCGCAGCAGCCGCAACCTGCTGGTTAGGCAGGGACCCTGCGGCAAGAGACTCGGGGCTATGGGCCCCAATAGCCACCCCCTAGCAACGCCCCTGCCCATGAATGCCACCTATCAATGACCACAAGTGCCACCTATCAGTGCCCACCAGTGGTGCCAATCAGTGCCACCTACCAGTGCCACCGATCAGTACCCATTATTGCCACCCATCAGTGCCGCCTCATCAGTGTACATCAATGAAGGAGAAAAATTACCTTTTTTAAAATTTTAAAATATAAAAAAAAAAAAAAAAAAAAATATAACAAAAAATAAAAACCGCAGAGGTGATTAAATACCACCAAAAGCTCTATTTGTAGGAAAAAATGATAAAAATGTCATTTGTGTACAAAGTTGTATGACCGCGTAATTGTCATTCAAAGTGCATCAGCGCTGAAAGCTGAAAATTGGTCTGGATAGGAGGGGGTTTAAGTGTCCAGTAAACAAGAGGTTAATGAACCTGACACTGGGGCCACTAATGCAGCACAGAGGGGTTAATGAACTGCCACTGGTCACTAATACATCAGTGACAGTACATTAACCCCCTCCATGCTGCATATTACTAATAGCATTACAAATAAACGACCCCCCCCCCTCCCCTTGCACGGGGCTTCACTGGCTCCTCGCAGCACTCACTCTCCTCAACCTTCTCATCCCGCATCCCGGCCTCTGTATGACATCACGCGGGGCGGGACTAGAAAGTTCCTGTGGGGTGGAGATCACTCGGCCTCACACAAGTGACGGCTCTAGACTTCGTGTGCTGGTGATGTACATAGAACATATTGCTATGTGCTCCGCTCACATAGAACGCGGGGGAGGGGCCGGCGCGTGTCTCTCCTGTCTAAAGCAGTGCGGCGCGAGCGGCCTTTTTTAGGAGGCATCAGAGACCACCCCGCCCCCCAGTCCGCCCCGCCCCCTCCTGACAGGTTCCGCCTACAACTCACAGCAGGCAGCGCTGTAAGACGCTTTACCAGTCCAGCCCGCTCACCCCGCCAGCTTAGGGACATTCTCTCCCACACACCTATCAGGCAAATTAGAGAGCCCCCTCTGACTGTCCCCCCTGATAAGATTACATGAAAGTAATGACACTATCTCTCTCCGATGAAAGAGCTGCGGTGTAGTGTCAGATGACTCCGCTATAGGGCGCTGTTCTCTGCCACAGGACCTCCGAGAAAACGACTCCTTCACGGTCGCTGGCGAAGTCAAAATGGCGCCGGCTCAGCCTTCGAGCGGTTGATATGACGCATTTCTCAGCCCTCTCCGCCAATCAGAGGCGGCGCGCGCGTCAACACGCGCTGCCTGTGAGTTTCCAATGTACGCTGACCGGAGTAGCGGTAGCTGAAGAGAGATTCGGATTTCTCCTCCCTCCAGCCTGCAGGTGGCAATAGAGAGCGCCGCTGTGCAGTGAGGACAGGCTGGCCTGTGTGTGTGTCATGTAAAAAGCTGCAGTGCTTTGTGCCTGAGGGGGTGCGATATGTTGGGGGGCACAGAGTGTGGAGATCCCGGAGGAGGAACAGAGGGGTACCATGTCTTACAGGTAGGTGCAGTGTGGAGGCCGGGGAGTGTCTGTGTGGGGGAGGGGCTGTGTGTGTCCCGACAGTGCTCTGTATGTGACAGATCTCCCCCCTCCTGTGTATTTGTCATCTCTTCCCCTCCCCCCCTCCTGTGTATTTGTCATCTCTTCCCCTCCCCCCCTCCTGTGTATTTGTCATCTCTGCCCCCCCCCCTCCTGTGTATTTGTCATCTCTGCCCCCCCCCCTCCTGTGTATTTGTCATCTCTGCCCCTCCCCCCCCCTCCTGTGTATTTGTCATCTCTGCCCCCCCTCCTGTGTATTTGTCATCTCTGCCCCCCCCTCCTGTGTATTTGTCATCTCTGCCCCCCCCTCCTGTGTATTTGTCATCTCTGCCCCCCCCTCCTGTGTATTTGTCATCTCTGCCCCCCCCTCCTGTGTATTTGTCATCTCTGCCCCCCCCTCCTGTGTATTTGTCATCTCTGCCCCCCCTCCTGTGTATTTGTCATCTCTGCCCCCCCCTCCTGTGTATTTGTCATCTCTGCCCCCCCTCCTGTGTATTTGTCATCTCTGCCCCCCCTCCTGTGTATTTGTCATCTCTGCCCCCCTCCTGTGTATTTGTCATCTCTGCCCCCCCTCCTGTGTATTTGTCATCTCTGCCCCCCCCTCCTGTGTATTTGTCATCTCTGCCCCCCCTCCTGTGTATTTGTCATCTCTGCCCCCCCCCTCCTGTGTATTTGTCATCTCTGCCCCCCTTCTGTGTATTTGTCATCTCTGCCCCCCCTTCTGTGTATTTGTCATCTCTGCCCCCCCCTCCTGTGTATTTGTCATCTCTGCCCCCCCTCCTGTGTATTTGTCATCTCTGTCCCCCCCCTGTGTATTTGTCATCTCTGCCCCCCCTCCTGTGTATTTGTCATCTCTGCCCCCCCCCTCCTGTGTATTTGTCATCTCTGCCCCCCCTCCTGTGTATTTGTCATCTCTGCCCCCCCCTGTGTATTTGTCATCTCTGCCCCCCCCTGTGTATTTGTCATCTCTGCCCCCCCTCCTGTGTATTTGTCATCTCTGCCCCCCCTCCTGTGTATTTGTCATCTCTGCCCCCCCTCCTGTGTATTTGTCATCTCTGCCCCCCCTCCTGTGTATTTGTCATCTCTGTCCCCCCCCTGTGTATTTGTCATCTCTGCCCCCCCTCCTGTGTATTTGTCATCTCTGCCCCCCCTCCTGTGTATTTGTCATCTCTGCCCCCCCTTCTGTGTATTTGTCATCTCTGCCCCCCCCTCCTGTGTATTTGTCATCTCTGCCCCCCCTCCTGTGTATTTGTCATCTCTGTCCCCCCCCTGTGTATTTGTCATCTCTGCCCCCCCTCCTGTGTATTTGTCATCTCTGCCCCCCCCCTCCTGTGTATTTGTCATCTCTGCCCCCCCTCCTGTGTATTTGTCATCTCTGCCCCCCCCTGTGTATTTGTCATCTCTGCCCCCCCTGTGTATTTGTCATCTCTGCCCCCCCTCCTGTGTATTTGTCATCTCTGCCCCCCCTCCTGTGTATTTGTCATCTCTGCCCCCCCTCCTGTGTATTTGTCATCTCTGCCCCCCCTCCTGTGTATTTGTCATCTCTGTCCCCCCCCTCCTGTGTATTTGTCATCTCTGTCCCCCCCCCTCCTGTGTATTTGTCATCTCTGCCCCCCCCCTCCTGTGTATTTGTCATCTCTGTCCCCCCCCCTCCTGTGTATTTGTCATCTCTGCCCCCCCTTCTGTGTATTTGTCATCTCTGCCCCCCCCTCCTGTGTATTTGTCATCTCTGCCCCCCCTCCTGTGTATTTGTCATCTCTGCCCCCCCCCTGTGTATTTGTCATCTCTGCCCCCCCCTGTGTATTTGTCATCTCTGCCCCCCCTCCTGTGTATTTGTCATCTCTGCCCCCCCTCCTGTGTATTTGTCATCTCTGTCCCCCCCTCCTGTGTATTTGTCATCTCCGTCCCCCCCTCCTGTGTATTTGTCATCTCCGTCCCCCCCTCCTGTGTATTTGTCATCTCCGCCCCCCCCTCCTGTGTATTTGTCATCTCTGCCCCCCCCTCCTGTGTATTTGTCATCTCTGCCCCCCTCCTGTGTATTTGTCATCTCTGCCCCCCCCTCCTGTGTATTTGTCATCTCTGCCCCCCCCTCCTGTGTATTTGTCATCTCTGCCCCCCCCTCCTGTGTATTTGTCATCTCTGCCCCCCCTCCTGTGTATTTGTCATCTCTGCCCCCCCTCCTGTGTATTTGTCATCTCTGCCCCCCCCTCCTGTGTATTTGTCATCTCTGTCCCCCCCCCCCTCCTGTGTATTTGTCATCTCTGCCCCCCCTACTGTGTATTTGTCATCTCTGACCCCCCCCTGTGTATTTGTCATCTCTGCCCCCCCTCCTGTGTATTTGTCATCTCTGCCCCCCCTCCTGTGTATTTGTCATCTCTGCCCCCCCTCCTGTGTGTTTGACATCTCTGCCCCCCCCCTCCTGTGTGTTTGACATCTCTGCCCCCCCCTCCTGTGTGTTTGACATCTCTGCCCCCCCCCCCCTCCTGTGTGTTTGACATCTCTGCCCCCCCCTCCTGTGTGTTTGACATCTCTGCCCCCCCCCCCCTCCTGTGTGTTTGACATCTCTGCCCCCCCCCCCTCCTGTGTGTTTGACATCTCTGCCCCCCCCCCTCCATCTCTGCCCCCCCCTCCTGTGTGTTTGACATCTCTGCCCCCCCTCCTGTGTGTTTGACATCTCTGCCCCCCCCCTCCTGTGTGTTTGACATCTCTGCCCCCCCCTCCTGTGTGTTTGTCATCTCTGTCCCCCCTCCTGTGTGTGTGTGTGTCATCTCTGTCCCCCCCTCCTGTGTGTGTGTCATCTCTGTCCCCCCCCCCCCTCCTGTGTGTGTGTCATCTCTGTGCCCCCCCCTCCTGTGTGTGTGTGTGTGTCATCTCTGTCCCCCGCCCTCCTGTGTGTGTGTCATCTCTGTCCCCCCCCCTCCTGTGTGTGTGTCATCTCTGTCCCCCCCCCCCCTCCTGTGTGTGTGTCATCTCTGTTCCCCCCCCTCCTGTGTGTGTGTGTCATCTCTGTCCCCCCCCCCTCCTGTGTGTGTGTCATCTCTGTCCCCCCCCCTCCTGTGTGTGTGTGTCATCTCTGTCCCCCCCCTCCTGTGTGTGTGTCATCTCTTTCCCCCCCCCTCCTGTGTGTGTGTCATCTCTTTCCCCCCCCTCCTGTGTGTGTGTGTGTGTCATCTCTGTCCCCCCCTCCTGTGTGTGTGTGTCATCTCTGTCCCCCCCTCCTGTGTGTGTGTGTCATCTCTGTCCCCCCCCTCCTGTGTGTGTGTGTGTCATCTCTGTCCCCCCCTCCTGTGTGTGTGTCATCTCTGTCCCCCCCTCCTGTGTGTGTGTGTGTGTGTGTGTGTGTCATCTCTGTCCCCCCCCTCCTGTGTGTGTGTGTGTGTCATCTCTGTCCCCCCTCCTGTGTGTGTGTGTGTGTCATCTCTGCCCCCCCCTCCTGTGTGTGTGTGTCATCTCTGCCCCCCCCTCCTGTGTGTGTGTGTGTGTGTGTCATCTCTGCCCCCCCCCTCCTGTGTGTGTGTGTGTGTGTCATCTCTGCCCCCCCCTCCTGTGTGTGTGTGTGTGTGTGTCATCTCTGCCCCCCCCTCCTGTGTGTGTGTGTGTGTGTCATCTCTGTCCCCCCTCCTGTGTGTGTGTGTGTGTGTGTCATCTCTGCCCCCCCCCCTCCTGTGTGTGTGTGTCTCATCTCTGTCCCCCCCAGTGGTGAGGCTGCATCAGGAAATGTGCAGACTTTGCTTATTCTATATAAAAACAAAATGAATTAGAATGCCCAGACACAGTGCCTATGTACATGGGTACAAAATATTCTGCACTCAGGTCTGTAATGTGTACATTTTATATGGATCTGAATGCAGCTGTGTGTTATTCTATGGTGCACACAGCTGAGCACGGCTCTCTCATCTGCATTTATAAAAAAAAAAAAATAATCAGTTCCCTCGGTCCTCCATATGATTTATATTTATTAACGATGTACACTTGTAAACATTTGTACTTACATTTAGACCCCTTTCACACTGGGGCGGTTTGCAGGCGGTATTGCGCTAAAAATACCGCCTGCAAACCGCCCCTAAACAGCCTCCGCTGTTTGTTCAGTGTGAAAGCCCGAGGGCTTTCACACTGAAGCGGTGCGCAGGCAGGACGGTAAAAAAAGTCCTGCAAACCGCTTTTTTGGAGCGGTGAAGGAGCGGTGTATTCAACGCTCCTTCACCGCTCCTGCCCATTGAAATCAATGGGACAGCGCGACTATACCGCGGCAATACCGCAGCTATAGCCACGCTGTACGAGGGATTTTAACCCTTTTTCGCCCGCCAGCGGGGGTTAAAACCGCACCGCTAGCGGCCGAATACCGCTGCAAGAACGACGGTACAGCAGCGCTAAAAATAGCGCTGTTGTACCACCGACGCCCCCACCGTCCCAGTGTGAAAGGGGCCCCACATGCATACAGTACTGAGTGTAAATATACGCCATCAGCCCTGAATGGCTGCCGAGCATTTTCACTTACAAGTGGCCTGAATGGAAGTTTGTGTCCTAGCTTGTATAAATGCTGTGCGGTGGGGGGGCTACCTGCGTCCTAGCAGTCAAGGAGGTTAGGTGGGGGGGGGCTTCCTAGTAAATCGGGTACATTTGTACTTCATGCATGTAACATTATTACAGACATTGCATGCTAACAGATGTTACATAGGGTATTACTGCCAGCAAGATCACACATATGTTATATATATATTACTATGTGCATGAGCCCAGAGCTGGACTTGCTAACCATTTCCTTGTTCTGCCATTCTGATTTGTGAGGTGTAATGAGGAGTCCTAGCAGTGCGGAGAGCCTACACCGGGGGAATGTATTCCTTACCTCTTGCTGCTCATCTTATACACAAGATTTAGTACTCGTGGTGTGGAAGAAGAAGGGGTATCTGGGACACTTTCTCCCAAAGGAAACCATGAACCTGAATCTGCCTGCAGCACCATCTTCCAGAGAATGGGGTGAAGTATATTCTTGTGCTGTGTACTTGTGTGTGGAACTGGTTGGCTCTATACACGGTTTCACCCCTGGTATTTGTTGGGTGACCGGGTCAGTGGGACTTCCAATTTACCTCCTGAATGCATTCCTAAAGCATTAAATATGCTTTACTGCTTTGTTTCACAATGCTAGTATGGGAGTATGTGGAATATAATTTGTCTCAGAAGTTAGAGTAATAACACGGAGCCGCTGAGGGCTCCCCCAAGTGTCTAAACTGCAAAATGCACTAAGATGTGTTGGGCCCCTTTCACATGGAGTGGCTCCGCTGGAGTCTGTCTGCACAGCAGGGAATCTGTCAGCTAATCCCCGCTGAGCAGGCAGATGGCTGGTCCATATCCGCTCCGCTTATGAAGACACAGCCCGCTCTATGGGCAGTCGAATGTAAACGGACTGTCTGTCTCTCTGTCTAACCCGACTGTTATCTGATCCTCCAGATGGATGGGGAACAGATCCCACCTGTCCAATTGAGTCCGCCCGATAAATTGACAGGTGGACCCGATCGGTCCTCTAGTGGGAAAGGAGCCTTAAAATATCCTACCCATTTTCTGGATGAAATGTCAGATTTTTACACAAAAAAAATTTAAAAATCTGCAAATGCGTGCTCAAAAATAAACACATTGCAAAATAAAATGGCAAAAAAGTCCCAGCGATCCTTCATGCATGAAACCCAACGTGTTATTGTGCTGCCATCCCAGTAAGTGGGAAAACATAGAGGGGTCTCCGTGACTGTACTCTTCGCTGGTTCTCATCCTACCTATCCCACCGCTCCTTCAGTGTCACTTACAACTCTACTTCCTCCTCTCCTCTTCCTTTTTCCGTTGGGGTCCCCCAAGGTTCTGTTCTTGGACCTCTCCTTTTCTCAATCTACACCACCTCCTTGGGTCAGTTGATTGCCTCCCACGGCTTTAAATATCATCTCTACGCTGATGACACCCAAATCTATCTCTCCACCCCAGCTCTCTCCATCTGTCTCCTCACGCATTACCAACTTACTAGCAGACATATCAGCCTGGATGTCACATCACTTTCTCAAACTCAACCTATCCAAAACCGAGCTCGTGATATTTCCTCCCTCAGGTGCCACTTCCCCTGATTTCCCTGTCAAGATCAACGGCTCAACTATCAACCCATCTCCCCACGCCAGGGTCCTAGGTGTAATCCTGGACTCTGAACTAACCTTTCGACCCCACATTCTATCACTAGCCAAAGCTTGCCGCCTCAGTCTTCGCAACATCTCCAAGATACGCCCCTTCCTAACCAATGTCACCACAAAGCTTCTAATCCACTCCCTGGTCATCTCCCGCCTCGATTACTGCAACTCCCTCCTCATTGGTTTACCTCTAAATAGGCTATCCCCACTTCAGTCCATTATGAACGCTGCTGCCAGGCTCATCCACCACACAAACCGATCAGCGTCTGCTACACCCCTCTGCCAATCCCTCCATTGGCTGCCACTCAGTCACCAAATTAAATTCAAGTTACTAACTATAACTTACAAAGCCATCCACAACCTGGCCCCCAGCTACATCTCTAACCTAGTCACAAAATATCAACCTAATCGTTCTCTTCGCTCCTCCCAAGACCTCCTGCTCTCAAACTCCCTCATCACCTCATCCCATGCTCGCCTTCAGGACTTCTCCAGAGCCTCCCCCATCCTCTGGAATGCCCTACCCCAATCCGTCCGATTTTCTCCTACTTTATCCACTTTCAGACGATCCCTGAAAACTCATCTCTTCAGAGAAGCCTATCTGGCCCCCACCTAACAACTGTACATTTATCTTCTCAATCAGGACATCACCCATAGTTATTACCTTTTGTATCTGTTGACCTTCCCTCTTAGATTGTAAGCTCTAAGGAGCAGGGCCCTCTGATTCCTACTGTATCAAATTGTATTGTATTTGTACTGTTTACCCTCAAGTTGTAAAGCGCTACGTAAACTGTTGGCGCTATATAAATACTGTATAATAATAATAATAATAATATAAACAAAACCAAAAAAGTGTTGCATGAATGTAACAAGCATTTGCCCATCCTTCAGATTCTGACTGTATTTTGCTTAATTCAGTGACATCATCGGCTCCATCAAGCAGCCATAATGCCGTATTTTCCGGATTTGAAGTATTCCAGGAAAATTATCACATTATGGGCACTAGATGGTGCTGATGATCATAGGAAATCGACGTATTAAAGTGATACTAAAGTAAAAAATGTTCATTTTCTTTTCTTTAAAAATTACAAACATGTTAAATCGTACCTGCTCTGTGCAGTAATTTTGCACAGAGCAGCCCAGATCCACCTCTTCTTGGGTCTCTTGTCGGCGCTTCTGGTCCTTCCCTCCTATCGAGTGGCCCCACAGCAAACAGCTTGCTATGGGGGCACCCGAGCCACTGCTCTGTGTGTCCATTCAGACACGGAGCCGCTGTTCAGCCCTGCCCCCACTCTTCTCATTGGCTAACTGATTTTGACAGCAGCAGTGTCTCAGCCAATCGGGAGGGAGAATCCCGGACAGCGGACACACTTGTGCAACATCGTTATGTTAGCCACCCCCTATGAGCTGGTCCTGCCAGCCATTTGTCATTGGTTATCCCTCAACCCGTCCTTCTATCCTCCCTGTTCTCCCAGCTGTATGATGCTCAGCAGCCCCTTATACCAAATTAGTGAATTCACCCATTATATGGCTGTAATCCTGTATTGTGATTGCATTGACCAATTGGAATTTCATAGCTGCTGACCACCATACTAAGTCTGGACCGTGTTATGCATTGTGTATTTTGTCTTTACATGTTGTCCTGTCTGTAACATCATCTTTTTGATATGGTTACCTGCCATTAGTCATAATGTGTTTGCCTTCTTGAATGCCTCTATATGTTTGCTATTTTTACCAATAAACTGCCAATTTTGATATATTTATATTCTGATCAGTTTTGCTGCTAGAGTAACCTCTTTTCACTCGATATTCTCTATACCGAGTATCCCCTCCCTCCTTCCCTTGTCCCTCCCCCCTCCTGGTTTTTTAGTGTCTGGTTTTGGTTACAGCAACAACACCACACTAGGTGTTTGGTCAGTAACTGGTCAGTCATCTGACTGACCATTCATTTAGATAGGACTTGCCCTTCCCGTGTCCCTTCCCTCCCATCCCCCACTCTTTAAAACTGCATTCCTAGTATAGAAATATTCTCTCTTATTCCTTGATCACACATCTTCATCACAGCCAAAGTGGAGGATCAGAGTTCAGATTGGCTTATTGTTCATTTTAGCAGATGCCGGTGATGGTCCTTTTAGACAAACTTCTACTGAAATGTGAGGGCTGCCATTGCCAACCTTCTTAATTTGCTAGTTGCTTACCTTTTCCTTCAATATCTTCTTAGTCACGGGCCTGGACAAATCCTGCACAAAAAGACATCATAAATTCTAGTGTGCATATTAGTTTTGCATCGGTAACTTTACAAAGTTGTGATGCCCGAGGATCAGCATTATAGCCGGGCAATGAGTGCACTGGGAGCCCTGAAGGAACGATTGACAGCGGCAGCCACTATATTCGCTCCATAAGTCCTAAATCTGTTGGTTTCAAGTCAAAGCACCAACAGCCCTCACATCCTACACAGTACAGTTCAGATTTACTGTGATGATAAATCGAAAATCTATCCAAATCGATGACTAAACAGACTCCGCTTCTCTTAACAGGTGCAAGAGAACTCTCCTGGACACAGAGCTGGGCTTGAACCTTTCTTTGACTTCATTGTTTCAATAAATGGCCTTAGACTGGTAAGTTGAAAATGTTCTAGTCTGTATTCTATGTTTACATTATGTGTGTCTTACAACTTCACACACAAACCTACAAAATGTAAAAAAAAAAAAAAAAAAACTCCTGCGCTGCTATGTCCATCTTTAGCACTTGTTTAAAATGGAGTAGCAGCTCACACTTCATGCCATTCAACATAGTTCTGTTCAGATCAACACAAACTTTGGGTTAAATGAGGAAAATCCATCCACTTATGGGCTAATACAAGCTGGCTGGGTGGTATGACTGGAGAGACCTGTTATTTTGTAGTATCAGAGGCAGAACAAAATAGTGTTGTCTGGAGACTCCGCTCTGGCTTAGAAATCTGTTACCATTAGACCCCTTTCACACTGAGGCGCTTTACAGGCATTTTTGTGCTAAAAATAGCGAAAACTGCCCATTCTGCAGCCCCAGTGTGAAAGCCCAAGTGCTTTCAAACTGGGGTGGTGTGCTTGCAGGACAGGAAAAAAAAGTCCTGCAAGCAGCATCTTTGGAGCGGTGAAGGAGCAATGTATACAGCACTCCTCTGCCCATTGAAATGAATGGGCGCCACTTTTAAAGCGCTTTGAAAGCAGCGCTAAGCGGTCACTTTTAAACCCTTCTGGGGGGTTAAAAGGGCGTCGCTATAACAGCGGTAAAGAGCTGCTAAAATGCGCAGTGCTTTAACGCCAACGCCCGCACCACCCCAGTGTGACAGGGGTCTTAGATTTCTGAGCCGGAGTTGTGCCTTGGAAAAAAATTCATAAGTCTCTGAGCTGGATCAGCAGGGGGTCCAAACTGAGAGACCCACATAAGACCTCAAGTGGAGGGGTTTCCACTTAATTCTTGAATGTGAAGAATACGTTTTAACAACTCCAGAAGATTTATCATGACCAGGCCATTTTTTGTGACATGGCACTGCGTTTATTTTAACTGACAATTGCATGGTTGTGCGACACTGTACCCAAATAAAATTTATGTCCCCCCCCCCCCCACCCTCGCAAATAGAGCTTTTTTTTTGGTGGTATTTGATCAACACTGCGTTTTTTCTCTTTTGCACTTTAAACAAAAAAAGACCAACTGTTTTGCAAAAAACAATATTTTTTATTTCTGCTATAAAACATCCAATAAAAAAATGTAAAATCTAATTTCTTCACCAATTTAGGGCAAAATGTATTCTGCTACATATTTTTAGTAAAAAAAAATCACAATAAGTGTATATTGATTCGGGGTTCAAAGGGTTGAATGTGTGGCCAACATGTGTTACTGAGTGTGTTTTTTTTTTTTTTTTCTTCCTGAAGAAAAGAAAACAGCACTTTGCTGCTGTCAGAGGAGAGACGTGTGTGTTTACCTACACAGGGCTGTTTTCGGTAATGTCCAGAACCGATCGTTAGGTGTCTGTGACCAATCAGCGGCCGGCAGCTTCTGATCGGTTGGCGCTGCAGCCAATTGCAGCACAGCCGGGAAGGCGGGGGGTGTGCAGGTCACGTACTAGGTACATGATCCATGATCCAGCGGCTGCCCTGCTGCAGTGTATGTGCGGTAGGCGGTCATAAAGCAGTTAAGCTGGCCTCACTTTGACTCATGGATTCATATTTTTGGAGGGGCCTTTGTTTTAGGACTTGTACTAAAGAGCTTTCCTGTTCTCGTCACCCTTTGTCAGGTTACAAAATGACAAATAACTTCCCAGTACACTTATACAGTTGGATGGGGCTAATTTGTTTTTTGTTTTTTTGCTGGCTGCTATGGTAAAGACAGAGGGTTTAGTTGTACATATTTGCAAATCTATGTGAAAGCCACAATGCCTCGCCAAGGCTCCTCTGTATACTGTGTTCCTAACTGTATACTTTTCAGAGTCTCTTAAGTTGAAGCACATATAGCAGGGGATACATTAAGGGCAGGTTTGCCTACAGGGGGCGCCACTCCTTTAAAGATTCAGGAACAGGTTGGTCACCCAACAAAAGCACAATGACAGCTGAAAGCATCCAATGTGTCCCCACACACAATGCAGCCTAAAAGCTGTGCAGATAAGTGGCAATCACTCCAATCTATAACTAGCCTTTACAGTAAGGTGCACTTGGTGTATTACAAAATAACAAAAATATTCGCAGCACACTTACCAGCTAGCCTTGATTGGGGTGGTTGCCACCTATCTGCACAGCTTGTCTTTGTCAGGGTTCCGTTTGTTGCGTGTTCAGTTCCCCACAGGTACAGATCTGTAGTGGATATCACTTTTGGTACTCAAGCCTTGTGACAGCTTGATGCACTTCAAATCTTAGTCTGAACCCACCACAGCAATCCTGCTGGCACTGCATTATTTTAACAGACAATTGCGCGGTCGTGCGACGCTGTACACAAATAAAATTGATGTCTATTTTTTCCCAAAAATAGAGCTTTCTTTTGGTGGTATTTGATCATGTCTGTGGTTTATATTTTTTGAGGAAGGCACTGACCATTTTGAAAAAAAAACAGACTTTTACTTTCTAAACACACCCAATAAAAAATTTTAAAAAATCAAATGTCTTCATCAGTTTGGGCCAATATGTATTCTGCTACATATTTTTGGTAAAAAAAAAAATCCCAGTGAGCGTATATTGATTGGTTTGCGCAAAAGTTATAGTGTCTACAAACTTTGGGATATTTTTATGGAATTTTTATTTTTAGCGGGGCTGCGACATTGCAGCAAACAAATCTTACACTAAGTGACACTTTTTGGGGACCAGTGACACCAATACAGTGATCAGTGCTAAAAATATGCACTGTCACTGTACTAATGACACTGGGAAGGAAGGGGTTAACACCAGGGGCAATCAAAGGGTTAAATGTGCTCCTAGGGGGTGCTTTCTAACTGTGTGGGGGGTGCTTTCTCTGTGAGAAGAGAGATCCGTGTTCCTGCTTAGCAGAAACACAGGATTTCTGTCTCCCCTACTAGCAGAACGGCGGTCTGCCTTGTTTGCGTAGGCAGACCGCCACTCTGTCTCTCTTGGGAACGATCGGAGCAACTGCACTTGCAAAGTGCACAGTCTATTTGTCTTTAGTAAATCAATCCCTTGTATTTAATGAGTTCAATGGATAATGACCATATCTCTTCCTTTTCCAGTATTTCTAGACCTTTCTTTTTAGTCATGGTACCCTTTAAAAGAATGCAAAATCTTGAGGTGCCCCAGGTGAATTACATCTTGTTTTTTTATCAGAACCAACTGGCCTTTTATTTGGTGGTTAATAGATATCTACTGATTTTTATTAAAAGTAAAATGGCCCAAAAAAATTAAATTTTTTTTTATTTTGTTGTTAATTAATGTAATAGTATGTGTTATGCCATTAGCATGACCCACTCAAAAAATAAACATCCTAATCCTGATGTGCCACATATGTGTGCTTTATTTGTTGTTTGTACCCCTTTGTAGGGCCAGGAAAATGCCCTTATTTTTTATTTATTACAAATAAAGAAAAATCTACTTTATATTGGCTGAATATTTTTTTTTATTACTATGACCCACCACCAAATAAAAAAAAAAAAAGACTTTTCCAACTCCTGATGTACATGAGGATACTGGAAAAGGGTGAGCAAACAGGTACATGGTAGAGATGGTCTCAAGCATGTTTGGATCGTAGTCTGAACCCACCACAGCAATCCTGCCAGGAAGCGGTTGTCTGTCCATAGCCAATCGTAATCGGCTAAGGCATTGCCCACCCCTCTGCCGCACCTATACACGCCCCTTGTGTACATGTGGCTGAGGGTCAGGGAATGCCTCAGCTGCTTATGATTGGTCATGGACAGACAACCGCTTCCTGGCAGGATTGTTCTGTTGAGTTCAGACTAGGATCGGAATGTGCCTGAGCCCATCCCTTGTAAACAGCCCCAATATATGGATTTCAAAGGTGTATTCAGCTGTTTACCTGGAGTTATGCTTTACCTATGAGCCTGGAACTACCGAGGTCTAATAATCCCATCTTATGTCATGACTGTTCATTCCGCTTATCTAAGGACAGCTCTAATAATAATATCTATGGCTCTTCCAGGGAGGTTTCCTTCTTCCTCTCAGTGGTGGGTGGACAGCTCTGCTGTAGCCTGTATTGTGTACTCTGTGCCGCTTTGTATGCCAGGCTGTGGCTATAGGAAGTAAGTGCACCTATCAAATCCTTTAAATAATAAAATACAATGTTATTAGTTAAGGTACCGTGCCTTGCAAAAGTATTCACACCCCTTTGAAATTTTCCACATTTTGTCATGTTACAAGCAAAAACATAAATGTACTTTATTGGGATTTTTTGTGATAGACCAACACAAAGTGGCACATAATTGTGAAGTGGAAGGAAAATGATTTTCAATTTTTTTTTTTTTTTTTTTTTACAAATATGTGAAGTATGTGTGGAGTGCATTTGTATTCAGCCCCCTAACTCTGATACCCCTAACTAAATGGGTCCTAGTGGAACCCATTGCCTACAGAAGTTACCTAATTAGTATATAGGGTCCACCTGTGTGTAATTTAATTTAATTTAATACAGCTATTCTGTGAAGCCCTCAGAGGTTTGTTAGAGAAACTTAGTGAATAAACACTAGGTTATAAAAAAAAAAAATAAAATAAAATAAAATATCCCAAGCTTTGAACATCTTGCGGAGCACTGTTCAATCCATCATCTAAAAAAGGGAAACTGTATGGCACAACTGCAAACCTACCAAGACATGGCCGTCCACCTAAATTGACAGGCTGGGCAGGAAGAGCATTAATCAGAGAAGCAGCCAAAAGGCCCATAGTAACTCTATATAACTTTTGTGCAAACCAATCAATATACGCTTATTGCGATTTATTTTTGGTTTAAAAAAAAAAATGTAGACTACATATTGGCCTAAACTGAAGAAAAAAATTCGTTTTTTTGTTTATATATTATTGGGGGATATTTAGAAAGCTCTATTTGTGGGGAAAAAAGGATGTCCATGTTATTTTTGGGTACAACGTCGCACAACCGCGCAATTGTCAGTTAAACGATGCAGTGCCAAATCGCAAAAAGTGCTCTGGTCAGGAAGGGGGTAAAATCTTCTGGGGCTGAAGTGGTTAAAGTTAATGTAAACCTGAGAATTATTATTATATTATTTTTTTTTTTTTTTTTTTTAATGAAGACTTATACCTGGTACAGTAGAGGATATCAAGTCATCTGTGCCTAGTCTGTCCACGAAGAGTTAATCCAGCTCTGAGCAATTCTCTTGTCTTTTTGTAGTAAGGCCTCATGTACGCTGCTGCTAAACAGACGTTCACAGGCAGTTGGCTGCTTTTTTCAGCTGCCCCTGAACTCATCCAATATTATCTTATGTGTACATGTCGTTTTTAGGAAGTTGCAATTATAAACTTTTCTTTGAAGGTAAAAAAAATTAGTTCATACGCCGAAGTTTCAAATCGGTACCTGCGTTTAGCCACATTTCGTTTACAGGTGTTTTTCATTTTTGGCTATTTTGGAAAGATTAAAAAAAGCGGCAAAACGGACGTTTTAAACGTGGGTTTTTATCTGTCAAGTTAAATCGCTCGGGAGAGGTTGTAAAAATGTCCCGTGTACATTGAGCCTAAGATAAACAAATGATACACAGATAAATTTGTGTTGCCACATCCCCCACTGCTGTGACTGACCTCTCCTTTCTTTATCTCATGAAGGAGCAGAGAGTGTGTTACAATTCCAGCTTCACATCCCCCCCCCCCCCCCCTTTCTTCTCCAGCTCTCCCAGGATTGGCTGCTCCACACCTCAGCACGATTGGGCAGGCTGAAGTCATGTGGTGCCTTTCCTGAGTTTTGACTGGATGTTACTCATCATGGGGCATGATCAGTGTGACTGAAGAGTAGGAGAGTGTAGAGGTAGGCGGGGATTCTTGTGACATTATGACTCTGCCCACCGAGCTCCGGCAAAGAGACCCACCCACTGATTCCAGAGTTTTGTGGGGCTCCTACTGCTAAAGGGGTTGACATTTGGAAGGTATGGATACATGAAGGTGGCTTGCATGTGTGTATATATACATTTAATACTGTGCCATTAGATTACACTGGGAAAGTGGTGGGTATCCATTTTAATCTAAAAAATTCTGGCGATTGACGTAGCCGGGTCAAATTTGATAAAGAGCTCTTTAAGTCTTTTAAATGGAGGATCTCTGTTTTGTGTTTTTATTAGATAAATAGATTGCTATTAATAGACTGTAGATGGTATACACTCAACAGCCACTTTATTAGGTACACCTTGCTAGTACCAAGTTAGAGCCCCTTTAGCCTTCAGAACTGCCTTAAAGCAGCGTTCCACCCAAAAATGGAACTTCTGCTTTAAGTGATGGTGACCCCCTGACATGCCAAATTTGGGGGGGAGTGGATACCCTCCTTTTTTTTTAGAGGCATCCAGCTCCCACTTCCTCCTGGGGCTCCGCGGCGCTGGATGGAAGTTCACCTCACCCCCCCCCCCCCTGCAATATTCTGGGACACGTCGCAAGTCCCAGAAGATTGCCTGGCCAATCGCAGCGCGGCTCGTGCATGCCCGGCAGTGAAGCCACAGTCGGGCACCCACGGTTACACTGCCGGAACCGCAGCGCGGAGGTGGAGAGGAGCGGGGCTTCATTCGCCCGCATCGCTGGACCGTGGGGCAGGTGGGTGTTCGATACACTTTTTGTAGCTGCTGACTTTTAAATGGGTGGAACTCCGCTTTAATTCTTCCTGCCATGGATTCAACAAGATGTTTAAACATTCCGCAAAGATTTTGGTCAATATTGATATGATAGCATCACGCGGTTGCTGCAGATTTGTTGGCTGCACATCCATGATGTGAATCTCCACCACATCCCAAAGGTGCTCTATTGGATTGAGATCTGGTGACTGTGGAGGCCATTGGAGTAAAGTGACTTCAGTGTCATGTTCAAGAAACCAGTAGTGAGATAATTTGAGCTTTGTGACATGGTGCATTATCCTGCTGGAAGGAGACATAAGAAGATGGGTACACTGTAGTCCTAGAGGGATGGACATGGTCAGCAACAATACTCCAGGTAGGCAGTGGCATTTAAACGATGCTCAATTGGTATTAAGGGGCTCAAAGTGTGCTAGGAAAATATCCCCCACACCATTACACCCCCACCAGCCTGAACCATTGATACAAGGCAGGATGGATCCATCAAATTCTGACCCTCCCATCTGAATGTCGCAGCTGAAATCGAGACTCATCAGACCAGGCAATGTTTTTCCAATCTTTTATTGTCCAATTTTGGTGAGCTTGTGCGCTAATTGTAGCCTCAGTTTCCTGTTCTCAGCTGACAAGAGTGGTACCTGGTGTGGTCTTCTGCTGCTGTAACCCATCTGCTTCAAGGTTCGATGTGTTGTGCATTCAGGGATGGTATTCCGCATACCTTGGTTGTAACGAGTGGTTATTTGAGTTACTGTTGCCTTTCTATCATCTCGAATCTGCCCATTCTCCTCTGACCTCAACAAGGCATTTTCCTCCACACAACTGCCACTCACTGGATATTTTTCAGACCATTCTCTGTAAACCCGAGAGATAGTTGTGTGTGGAAATCCCAGTAGATCAGCAGCTTTTGAAATGCTCAGAGCAGCCTGTCTGGAACCAACAGCCATGCCACGTTCAAAGTCACTTAAATCCCCTTTCTTTCCTAATCTGATGCTCGGTTTGAATTTCCAGCAAGTCATCTTTACCAAGTCTAGATGTCTAAATTGAGCATGTGATTGGCTAATTAGGAATCTGTGTTACCAAAAATAATATATATATATATATATATATATATATATATATATATATATATATATATATATATATATATATATATATATATATATATATATATATATATATATATATATATATATATAAATATATAATATTGATGATATAATTGGAGAGATTTTTTTCTTTTCTATCCAAATATGAAGTAACAATAAAACATGACAAAGGAAAAATGTTCACAGTTCAAATGTATTTTAGCGTGAAGGGGGATTAAAACCCATGCCCGGTTATTTTTATGCTCTGCGTACCGTTGGGTAAATTTACCTTCGCTTCCTGTCCCAGAGATGCAACAGGAAATTTGAAGAAATCTCTTAGGCTGGGTTCACACTAGGGGTCGACCAATTATCGGCGCGGCCGATAGCCACTCCTTTTGAAAAATCGGTATCAGTAACAAACTTATCGATGTTACAGATATTGCTTCAAGTGTTTATACCGGGGTGATGCCTGCAGCTGCATTCTTTAGAGCTGATGGTCGGCTTTCTTGTAATAACAACCGATGCGGCTAAGCAACCTCTCGGCCGCTATCACAAGAAGCGGGAGGGGATGTCCGTCAGCTGGCCAGAGACCTGAACTGAGCCGATTGCTTTGTTCGGGTCTCAGATCTAGTAACTCGAAAGTGATGTCATAACCTCACTTAGGGATTACTTTCATCCTAGGCGCCAGGTGCGATTTAAAAAAAAAATAAAGTGTTCAAAAGCGCCCATCTTGGCGTTTTGAATACATTTAGACCCCTTTTACACTGTGCCGCTTTACCGTAGTTTTAGCGGCGCTATTTGGCCGCTAGCAGGGCGTTTTTAACTCCCCGCTAGAGGCCGAAAAGGGGTTAAATCCACCCGCAAAACGCTGCCGGAGCGGCGTTTTGCCGGCGGTATCGCAGCGCTTCCCCATTTCATTACATGTGGAGGAGCGGTGAGTTCACCGCTCCAAAGAAGCTGCTGGCAGGACTTTTTCTGACACCCTGCCAGCGCACCGCTCCCTCGGGCTTTCACACTGGAGTGAGTGAATGGAGCAGCTGTTTTAGGGCGGTTTACAGGTGCTATTTTTTACGCTATAGCGACTGCAAAATGCTCCAGTGTGAAAGGGGTTTTAAGTGGAGGGGTTTGGAGTCTTATAGACCCCCAGATCCCTCCATAAGAGTACCTGTCACTGTCTATTACACTCACAAGATGTTTACATTCCTTGTGACAGCAATAAAAGTGAATCTACAGAATATTGGCACCTGGCAGCCGAAAAGTCAGTATCGGCCCTGATAAAATGATATTGGTCGACCCCTAGTTCAGGAACGAATCAGGCCTGATATTTTGCCTGAATTCGGACCTGAAAATGAGTCAGACGCACAGGACCCCTGTGCAATTCATGCTGCGGACGCTCCAGAGATGTGTGAACTGGCTTCATTGAGAGCAGATCACAATCTCCTGTTGGATTTCCTATCCCTTTTTTTCTCAGTTCCAATGGGCAGGCAGACAGTAATACCGACTTGACAGGGTTGGACCCTTCCCAATCTATTCAAAACAAAAAAATCACCTAGAGATGCACTTCAGCTATATTCAAACTTTTTACTTCTGTTATCACCTGACCCCAACAATTGACACCACTGTGAAGGCGGTTATTGGCATTTTTACTTCTGTGACTGGTAAACTCCCCCAGTTTAGTGTTCATGGTGGAAGTGGACAGGAGAAATTGGCACTTCAGAATGTCCAGGTAATTTCATTCCTTTCATTAAAGCTAAAGCATATATAGAGGGCTCGGCTTTTCTGTAAATGTTTCCTTTATACACAAAGTTCCTCTGGTGTAAAATGTACCCCCTGCCATCTTCACTGAGTTTCCTATAGTTATAAACGCCCTAGATACAAAGATAGCTGCAGTGATTAGGATTGGGTCCCAGAAAAAGATCTTCTCTTATCCAAGAAATGTGAATTTTGGGTATTGAAGGCTTTAGGCATTATAAAAACTTCATGGTGTCACCATAACCATCTGTGGCTTTTACACGCCTTAAGGCCCCTTTCACACTTATACGACTTGTCCCGCGATTTTGTACTGCAAAATCGTATGACAAGTCATTCTCCATGATTTTCAATGACTACCATTCATATTGGCACGACTTTAAGTCGTGCCAACTTGAAAGTAGTCCCTGCACTACTTTGGTCCAACTTCTATGCGAGTTGTACTCCATAGACCTCAATGTTAAACCCTCAAGTAACATGCAAATCGTGCCTGAATAATATAGACACGATTTCAGTACGACTTTGTAAGCACAAGCCTGGCTCGCTGATCGGGAAAGGAAAACTTTTTTTCTTTCTCAAACATCACTAGACACAGAGCCACAGTAATTACCGATGGGTTATATAGGGTATCACTGGTGATTGGACACTGGCACACCCTATCAGAAAGTTCAAAACCCTTAATAAACCCTCCCCTTGCAGGGATACCTCAGTTTTTACGCCAGTGTCTTAGGTGATGGACGTGTAAAGATGTCCTGTGCTGAGCTCCAAAGGCAATATCCTGATATCCTATACTGGGGCAAGCCAGGCAGACCGGATCCATTCAAAGTGTCCTTTCGTGGCCGAATTGGATGGTACCCGGACCTCGTGTACGAAGAAACAAGGTTTTACCTGTAACACTTCTCTTTTTAGAGAGCTGGACCCTGCATATTAGAAAATGGTTTTCTAGCCTAATTTCTAGCCGGGTGCTTTACAGGTCCAGAACTGCAGGATCCCCCTATTCGTAGGGGGCCCCAGTCTCTGATGGTTTTCTAAACGGAGCCCACCGTGAGAGGTGAAGATTGGGTCTGTGTAAACTGAACCCTGCGGCTGGATAAGGTAAGAGGAGATTCCACAGAATTTTTTAATTATAGTAGGTTTTCTCCTTTAAGGTAAATGCATGCTATGCCTATTGTGACCACCGGGGGCTGCCAAGAGAACAAACCTTGTCATGCTGATGTCTGTCTCAGTGTTCAGGCTTCACAGCGTCTCCGGCCGGCTCAAGGTAGGATGAATGGGGGGGATTTCTCATGTTTGAACTTTCCCCCCTAGGTTAGGGGGGCCACAGGGGTCTAGACAGCGGTTATACCGCTCGGGCACCACCATCATTGCCGTTTTCAGGCAGGCCCTTCACTACCGGCCTCTCTCCTTCCTCCCCCAGCCTTCCTCCATAGTGTTTCCGGTGGGTAGGCCAGCGCGGGAAGCGCTCGTTTTTTCGAAATTCGAGGGGGGGGGGCGGGACGTCAGCACAGGTGCTTAGACTCCCACTCAGGCCAGCTGCAGGCTATTAAAGCACTCTGTACAGGTGCACAGAGCTGACGGTCGCATGTAAGGTGGGACACAGGCATTCTCCTAGGCAGCATTTACTAAGGTAACACCAGACTGGGCATTGGGTAGCAGGGCTTTTAGCCGGACTACATCGTTCAGCAGTCAGTGTTCATTTTGTGATACCTCCACCTTGTTGCTTTGCACTATGGGTAGAAGAGGTTCAAACAACCCCAGAGACACTAGGGGATCTCGTTCGGGTTCTGAGGACCCCCTGTCAGCAGCATCCTCCCCCCCTGAGGGGCCAGGGACGGCTAGCCAGGGAGAGCCATTGGGGTCAGGGGCTATACCTGCCTCCGGCACTTCAGCCCCATGTATACGTTACATAGGAGGTTTTTTCCTCAGCTATTAATGGTTTAGAGGAAAGATTATTGGCCGTGATTACAGCTTCACTCAGTGGAAGAAAACACACTAGGCCTTCCTCTGTTTCCCAAGACCCTCAGGAAGAGAAGCTCAGGGATAAAGGAGACGAATCCCTTTCAGAGGATCAGGATGGGACGGATGATTCTTCTTCAGAGGAATCAGGTGGAGAGAGACCCTCTGCGACTTCCCAAGAGGAGAAAGTCTTAGTGCAGATCCCTACTAAATTGGTCCGCTCCACATTTAAGTTGCCCGTACCTGAAACTGTTAAAGAATCCTTTTCTGCTTTGGGGTCACTGAAACCTTCTCAAGCAGCACAGGCTTTTCCTGTTCATAATTTACTTGAAAAGCTCATTTATTCTGAGTGGGATCACCCAGACAAACGTTTTTTCCCGCCGAGAAAGTTTTCAACACTTTATCCGATGGAAGAAAAGTTTATCAAAATGTGGGGAATACCGGCCATTGATGCCGCCATTTCCTCCGTAAATAATAGTCTGACTTGTCCTGTAGACAATGCTCAGATGCTCAGGGATGTAGACAAGAAGATGGAATCCCTATTGAAGGATGTTTTCTCCTTGGCAGGTTCAGTGGCTCAACCTGCAGTAGCAGCGATTGGAGTCTGTCAATACTTAAGAGACCATGTTAAGCAGGTTATCAAAGTATTACCTGAACAGCAGGCCCAGGGGTTTGCTAACCTTCCTGCGGCCTTATGTTACGTTGTTGACGCCATCAGAGATTCTATCGTGCAAACCTCTCGTCTTTCTCTGGGGTTGGTGCATATACGTAGAATCCTATGGTTGAAAAATTGGTCAGCCGAAGCACCACGTAAGAAGCTCCTGGCGGGGTTTCCATTTCGTGGTGAAAGGTTGTTTGGAGAGGACTTGGATAACTATATCAAGAGAATCTCTTGTGGGAAAAACACTCTTACCTGTTAAGAAGAAGAGTAAGCGTCCCTCTTTCAAACGGACTCTATCCCCAGCGCCTGAGGCTTCAGCCTCCAGGCAGTCTCGACGGCCTCCTCCGTCTGGGTCCAGGGACAAGAGTCAACCCCAGGGACAGAAGAAGTCCTGGGGGAAGAAGCCTACTAGGCAAAACACTAAGACCTCTGCATGAGGGGGCGCCCCCACTCGCTCGAGTGGGGGGAAGACTGCGGCAGTTCTCAGGGCTCTGGCAGGAGGATTTCCAGGACAGATGGGTAATCTCCACGGTAACCTTTGGGTACAAGCTGGAGTTTCAGGAATTTCCCTCTCCTCGGTTCCTCAGATCAGGTGTTCCCAGAGACCCAGAAAAGAAGCAGTCGCTCCTTCTAGCGTTAAAGCGACTTTTGATGGTTATTATGATGGTTATGATGGTTCCCGCAAAGGACCAGGGATTGGGCTTCTATTCCAACCTTTTTACGGTCCAAAAACCAAATGGGGATGTCAGACCCATTCTGGATTTAAGGGATCTGAACCGATTCTTAAGAATTCAATCCTTCCGCATGGAATCAATTCGGAAAGTAGTCTCCACCCTGCAGGGAGGAGAATTTCTGGCATCGATAGACATCAGAGATGCATATCTGCATGTGCCCATTTTTCCTGCTCATCAGAAGTTTCTGCGCTTCGAGATAGGAGGGCACCATTTCCAGTTTGTGGCTCTGCCCTTTGGGATAGCCACTGCACCTCGAGTGTTCACAAAGATCTTGGCTACTGCTCTGGCCAGATTAAGGGCTCAGGGTATAGCTGTCATAGCATACCTAGACGACCTGCTCTTGATAGACCAGTCGGTAGCCTCTTTGAACGGAAACTTGAGGACCACAGTCAGGTATCTGGAACACCTGGGTTGGATCCTCAATTTAGAAAAATCTTTCCTAAAACCAGTAAGAAAACTGGAGTATTTAGGTCTGATCATAGATACAAGCCAGGAGAAAATATTTCTACCCCAGGCAAAGATCGCTGCTTTAAGAGAGCTGATTCTGGCAGTCAGGACCAAGAAGGGTCCCTCTGTCTGCCTTTGCATGAGAAGATGGTGTCTTCATTCAAAGCAGTTCCCTATGCTCAATTTCATTCAAGAATGCTGCAACACAGTATTCTGTCGACCTGGAACAAGAACGTTCAGGCATTAGACTTTCCGATGCACCTCTCTCATGCGGTACGTCAGAGCCTCAATTGGTGGCTCATTCCCGAAAACCTGCAGAAGGGGAAATCCTTTCTGCCAATTACCTGGACGGTGGTAACAACAGATGCCAGTCTGTCAGGTTGGGGAGCAGTTCTGGAACAGTCTACGGTTCAGGGGGTATGGTCCAAGACAGAGAGGACCTTACCCATCAACATTCTGGAGATCCGGGCGATATATCTAGCCCTAAAAGCCTGGACTATCAGGCTACAGGGTTGCCCGGTCAGGATCCAGTCCGACAATGCCACAGCAGTGGCTTATGTCAATCGTCAGGGAGGCGCCCAGAGCCGAGCTGCTCAAAAGGAGGTGAACCAGATCTTAGTCTGGGCAGAGATGCATGTGCCATGCATATCGGCAGTTTTCATTCCAGGGATAGAGAACTGGCAGGCGGACTATCTAAGTCGCCAGAAGTTACTTCCTGGGGAATGGTCTCTACATCCCGACGTCTTTTGGAACATATGCCAAAGATGGGGGGTCCCAGATGTAGATCTCTTTGCATCCCGATTCAACAAAAAGATAGACAGATTTGTGGCAAGGACAAGAGATCCTCTTGCATGCGGGACAGATGCGTTGGTAATTCCGTGGCATCGGTTCTCACTGATTTATGCATTCCCGCCTATTCTGCTACTGCCGCGACTTCTTCACAGGATCAGGCAAGAAGGGAAGTCAGTACTTCTGGTGGCCCCCGCTTGGCCCAGAAGGACGTGGTATGCGGAAATAGTAAGGATGACGGTGGGTTCTCCGTGGACACTACCGGTACACCCAGACCTGTTATCTCAAGGTCCAGTGTTCCATCCTGCCTTACAAACGCTAAATTTGACGGTTTGGCTATTGAGACCCACGTTCTGAGGAGTCGTGGGCTTTCAGGTCCTGTCATATCTACCTTGATCAATGCAAGGAAGCCAGCTTCCAGAATGATTTATCATAGAGTCTGGAAAGCTTATGTTTCCTGGTGTGAATCCAGGGGTTGCCATCCCAGAAAATATGTGATAGGTAGAATTCTTGATTTTCTACAATTAGGATTAGAGATGAAGCTGGCCTTGAGTACCATCAAGGGCCAGGTCTTGGCTTTATCAGTATTATTTCAACGGCCACTTGCGTGGCATTCTTTGGTCCGTAACTTTATGCAGGGGGTGATGCGTCTTAATCCTCTGGTTAAAGCGCCCCTAAACCCCTGGGACTTGAACTTGGTCCTGGCTGTGTTACAGAAACAGCCTTTTGAACCAATAAGTCAGATTCCTTTGGTCTTGTTGACAAGGAAGTTAATTTTTCTGGTGGCCATCTCTTCTGCTAGAAGAGTTTCAGAATTAGCAGCCCTTTCCTGTAAGGAGCCTTATTTGATTATACACAAGGATAGAGTGGTACTGCGCCCTCATCCTAGTTTTTTACCGAAGGTGGTTTCTAATTTTCATTTAAACCAAGACATTGTTCTGCCTTCCTTTTTTCTAGATCCCTGTTCTCCGGAAGAGAGATCTCTACATTCGTTGGATGTAGTAAGAGCAGTCAAGGCCTATCTCGGGGCAACTGCTCAGATTCGCAAAACAGATGTTTTGTTTGTGCTGCCAGACGGTCCCAATAGAGGACAGCAGCATCAAAAGCTACCATTTCTAAATGGATTCGTCAGTTGATTATTCAGGCTTACGGTTTGAAACAAAAGATTCCTCCGTTTCAGATCAGGGCACATTCCACAAGGGCTATTGGTGCTTCTTGGGCAGTGCATCACCAGGCCTCTATGGCTCAAATCTGTAAGGCCGCAACCTGGTCTTCAGTCCATTCATTCACCAGATTCTATCAGGTGGATGTGAGAAGGCATGAGGATATCGCCTTTGGGCGTAGTGTGCTGCAGGCAGCGGTACAGGGTCCTCAGGTCTGATTGCACCCTACTTGGTCGTGGTTTCCCCCCCCTCAGATAGCATTGCTCTGGGACATCCCATTATTATTATTATTATTATTATTCAGGATTTATATAGCGCCAACAGTTTACGCAGCGCTTTACAATATAAAAGGGAGACAATACAGTTATAATATAATACAATACAATACAATAGGATTAAGAGGGCCCTGCTCAGAAGAGCTTACAATCTAATAGTCCCATCAGTAATTACTGTGGCTCTGTGTCCTGTGATGTTCGAGAAAGAAAATAGGATTTTTTAAAAAAAAGCTTACCTGTAAAATCCTTTTCTTTCGAAGGACATCACGGGACACAGAGGTCCCGCCCCTCTTCTAATACACTATATTGCTTGGCTACAAAACTGAGGTATCCCTGCAAGGGGAGGGATTATATATGGGGTTGAACTTTCTGATAGGGTGTGCCAGTGTCCAATCACCAGTGATACCCTATATAACCCATCAGTAATTACTGTGGTTCTGTGTCCCGTGATGTCCTTCGAAAGAAAAAGATTTTACAGGTAAGCTGTTTTAAAAAATCCTATTTTTCCTTTCGCGATGAGCGACAGGCAGTGCTGACAGCTGCTTGGTATGAATCCTGAGGGGGAACGCCGCGCCAAGTTTTAAAAGAAAAAACCGGCGTGGGTTCCCCCCCAGGGGCATACCAGGCCCTTAGGTCTGGTATGGATCTAAGGGGAATCCCCTACGCCAAAAAAATCGGTGTGGGGTCCCCCCCCAAAATCCATACCAGACCCTTATCCGAGCACGCAGCCCAGCCGGTCAGGAATGGGGGTGGAGACGAGCGAGCGCCCCCCCCCCCCCCCTCCTGGACCGTACCGGGCCGCATGCCCTCAACATGGGGGGGTGGGTGCTTTGGGGCATGGGGGGGCACTCTGCGGGCCCCCCCACCCCAAAGCACCTTGTCCCCATGTTGATAAGGACAAGGGCCTCTTCCCGACAACCCTGGCCGTTGGTTGTCAGGGTCTATGGGCAGGGGGCTTATCGGAATCCGGGAGCCCCCTTTAATAAGGGGGCCCCCAGATCCCGGCCCCCCACCCTATGTGAATGAGTATGGGGTACATCGTACCCCTACCCATTCACCTAGGGAAAAAAGTGTCAATAAAAAACACAGTACACAGGTTTTTAAAGTAATTTATTAGGCAGCTCCGGGGTCTTCTTCCGACTTCGGGGGTCTCTCCGGCGTCTCCTCCTGGTGTCCTGATCTTCTGCAGCTCAATTGCTAGAGGTGGCCCGGCCTTCTGCCTTCTTCTTTTCTTCCAATGTTGACACGACGCTCTCTCCAGCTGGAATGGTCTCTGAGCGCTCCGCAATGCACTTATATAGGCGGTGACCCCGCCCCCTTATGAGGTCACTGTCCCGGGGCATGCTGGGATGCCGCCGTCATAAGGGGGCGTGGTCATCACCCGGTGACCACCCCCCCTAAAACATCAGTCCCAGCATGCCCAGGGACTGTGACGGCATAAGGGGGCGGGGTCACCGCCTATATAAGCTCGTTGCATAGAGCTCAGAGACCATTGCAGCTGGAGAGAGCGTTGTGTCAACATCTCTGGAAGAGAAGAGGGAAGAAGACGATCCAGAAGTCCGGGCCACCGCTGGCAAAAGAGCAGCAGAAGATAGCAGTGGAGCCGGCAGAAGATGCGGACACCGGGAGAAGACGCCGGAGAGACCCCCGAAGTTGGACGAGGACCCCCGAAGTCGAAAGAAGACCCCGGAGCTGCCTAATAAATTACTTTAAAAACCTGTGTACTGTGTACGATGTACCCCATACTCATTCACATAGGGTGGGGGGCCGGGATCTGGGGGCCCCCTTATTAAAGGGGGTGATTAAATACCACCAAAAGAGAGCTCTATTTGTGTGAAAAAAAGGACAAAAATTTCATATGGGTACAGTGTTGCATGAATGAGTAATTGTCATTCAAAGTGTGAGAGCACCGAAAGCTGAAAATACGTCTGGTTAGGAAGGGGGTTTAAGTGCCCAGTGGTCAAGTGGTTAAAAAAGAAAAAAAAAAAAAAAACACGTTTGAAAAATTGCTGCGCGAATACCGTGTGAGATAAAGTTACAACGACCACCATTTTATTCCTTAGCGGGCTTCCCTACTGACAGATGAATGTAAAGAATGCCGGCAATAGAAAAACGTTTAAAAAAAATTATTTTTAAAAAAACGGCGTGGGGTCGCCCCAGAATCCATACCAGACCCTTACCAGACTTTAAAAGAAAAAAAAATGTGTTTGAGAAATTGCTGCTCAAATACCGTGCAAGATAAAGTTACAACAACCACCATTTTATTCCCTAAGGTCTCTGCTAAAAATACATATATTAAACATTTATAATGTTTGGGGGTTCTGAGTAATTTTCTAGCAAAAAAATTATGATTTTTACATGTAGGAGAGAAGTGTCAGAATTGGCCTGGGTGGCAAGTGGTTAAGACATGATGCCCGAGATACTGAAAAATAGATGGTCACAAACACAACTTCTCCTGCGCTTGGGGGTGTGTCCGCTCAGGTTGAGTATGCTACATCTCCATCTCGGTTTTAGATGGATAAGCCACATCTTGCTGCCCTCTTAGTACTGGGGAAGTCTGATAAACTGGAACCACAAGAAAGAGACCGAAAGGGCGCACCGACCTAGTGCATTATTCTAAAACCATGAATTTTATTAGTCAAAAGTGGTAAGTATTATACGCACAAATAGTCAGAGCTCCTCATATAATGCAGCATCAAGGCTCCTCACATGGTACAGCATCGTTCCTCAAAGTTCCTTCGTCAGAGAAAAAGCTTATACCTCGAAAACGCGTTAGCATATTATATCTTCACCTCCAGGCACGTGATTTGATGTATTATGGACTGAACGATGCTGTACCGTGTCAGAAGCCTTGCTGCTGCATTATGTGATGAACTCTGATTGAATTGACTATTTGTGAGTACAATTTTTACCACTTTTTGAGTAATAAAATTCATGGTTTTGGGATAATGCACTAGGTCAGTGCTAGACATGTGCAGAACAGAAAAAATTGTTTAGTTACGGATAGATTTGTTCTGTTACTGAATTTGTTTAGTTAAAAATTGTTTTATTTATTATTTTCAAATGTATTCCAACTTTTCAGAATGATTAGAATTTGGATCGGTCAAAAAAACGATCAACCGATTCGAATTCTGTGTGAAGAAATGGCTGGTTGTTAAGCAGAGGGTCGGGAAGCCGACTGTCCGCGTCCTTAACAACCCTAAATTGTCATCTGTTGGCAGGCTTCCCCACTGACAGAGGAATATAGAGAATGCCGGCAATTGCCCGGCAAGAGAAAAATGGAAAACCAAAATTATTCTTAAAAAAACGGCGTGTGATCCCCCCAAAGTCCATACCAGACCCTTATATGAGCATGCAGCTTGGCAGGTCAGCAAAGGGGGGGGGGGGGGGGGGATTCCAGCGGCCTCCTGAACAATACCAGGCCACATGCCCTCAACATTGATGGGTGCTTTGGGGCAGGGGGGGCTCTGCACCTCCCCCTCTCCAAAGCACCTTGTCCCCATATTGAAGGAGTTGTGTTTGTCTGGGTCTGCGGGTGGGGGGCTTATTGGAATTTGGAAGCCCCTTCTATCGTCCATCATGACGCCCGCCGACCTGAAAAATGTCAAAAAGTGCTTCGCCTCCTAAGAGGCTACCCGCTGTCTGCCCTCTCTTCAGCTTTGTGAGCTCTTAAATAGGCAAGGGGCAGGGTCACCCGGTGGCACCGCCCCTTCTGATGTTACCTGATGCCTCTTAAAGTGGAGTTTTACCCACTTTTACAACTCTTCAGCATCCCTTACTAAACTGTGCACTGTAAACGAATTGGATATTTTTTTTTTTCTCAGCACCTACTGTATATCTGCGGTTTTCATTTTTCACTTCCTCCTCCCTGGCTGTGGACCATCGCATCATTTCCTGTTTGCAATGCCTTCTGGGAAGGGGCAGCAACTTCCTCTGACACTGCCGTTGCTATGGAAACCTGACCTGAAACCTATTACACTGCTTGTGCTGCACTGAGCATGTGCGAGATCTGCAAGGATGAGATCCAGGAAGAAATACAGTCTGGCTTCAGATGCCCAGACTTAAGATGGCCACGGCCTGCTGTAAGTTTATAAAATAAGAACTACTGCTATAAACTAACAAAACAGACCTTAGTTTACAGACTAACTTTACTAGAATACATTAAGCTTATGTATTATAGGGGTATTTGTATTTAAAAAGTGTAATTTCGGCCGGAACACCACTTTAAGAGGCAAAGTGCTTTCTTTTTTTTTTCTATTTTTCAGTTTGGCAGGCGTCGTGATGGACGATGGATACATCGAGAGACACTTTTTTTTTTTTCTCTCTTTTAATAAAGGAATTGTCAAACTGTTTCCTGTCTTTCTTTCCTTGACCCTTTTTTTTGGTGAATGAATGGGTAATGCCCGATACCCATTCACATGGGGGGGGGGGGGGGGGCGCGTCGAGATCTGGCTACTTCCAGATTCCAATAAGCCCCCCACCCACAGACCCCCGACAACCACAACCCAGGGACAAGGTGCTTTTGAGGTGGGGGGGGCGTCCCAAAGGACCCCACCCTCCCCTCCATGTTGAGGGCATGTGGCCTGGTATGGTTCAGGAGGGGGGGCGCTTGTGCATCTTTCCCCCCCAACCCCCTTTTTCTGACCTGCATGCTCAGATAAGGGTCTGGTATGGATTTTGTGGGGGACCCCATGCCTTTGTTTAAAAAAAAAAAATTTCTATTGCCGGGCATTCTTTATCTTTATATTCATCTGTCAGTGGGGAAGCCCGCTGACAGATGACTCATGGTGGTTAACGCGGGTGGCCAGATTCCCGGCCCGCTGCTTAACAACCAGCTATTTCTTCACATAGAATTCAAATCGGTCGATCGTTTTTCAACCTATCTAATTGTTCTGAAAAGTTGTAATTGATTAGAAAACAAACAACTAATTTTAACGGATTTCAACAAAATTCGTTACTATTTCATTCAGATACATCCGACTCTCCAAATAACCAAAAGTTTGTCGGAATTTGTATTTGAACCGAAACGAATTGCACATTGTGTAGTCGGTGTGCCCCTTTTCTCTTTCTTGTTCTATACTGAAAAATAGATTTGAAGTTTGTAATGATGCTTTTAATGTAAAATATTGCTCTTAACAAGTTTATTCTGAATCTCTAGCATGCTGATGGCATGGGCTATTTTAACCCGTGTCCCAGAAATAGGACTCTAATGTAACAGAGAAGCCCTCAATGACTACTGTTTATATGGCCGGGCTGCCTACACAATATCATAGTGAATTAGTTCATCAGACTAAAGTATCTTACCCATTACCAGATCTCTAGCCATGTATTTAATACTTTTCTAACCATCATACCCCCTACAGGAGGATATGGGAATTACATACGATGAGCTTTCAGTTTATGAAAAGTGGAGTGTCTTGGTTATTCCGAATAGATCCCTTGTCATTGTTCCGGACTCTGTTTCTGTCTATCTAGGAATTTTATAAGTTCTGCCACCTTTGTGTGTTCCAGCTCCTCCTGTTCCAGGCTCCTTTAAAGCAGACCTTCAGCAATTTTTTTCAACTTTCCATCTATTAAATCTTCTGCCCTTGTTGTTTTAACTTTGGATAGTAAAACTTTTTTTCTGCCAGTAAATACCTTATACAGTCCACTTCCTGTTTCTTGCCTGAAAAAAAGCCTAGGCTTATGACATCATGCACAACGCGCACCTCTCACTCGCGCTCTCTCATGAGTTTGCCAGGAAGGGAGGGGGGATGAGTCATAAGAGGGCCAATGAGAGCTGCAGAGCTGGAGGTGTGCCTCTGTGTAAATCCAGGAAATAAACAGGCAGCAGCTTCAGCTGCCCGCGTTTAAAATGGATGCAGCCAAACTTAGTGGAGGGAGATTTATGTAGCATATTTGGCAAGTACAGAATCACAGTATATATAAAATAATATGCAAAGTGGTTGGAGGGAAGCTTCAGAATGGCAAAGATGTTTTTATTACAAATTATGTGAGCAGACTGCAGTTCCTCTTTAATATTACATGAATAAACAAACTGGGTGAGTGAGGAATGCTCATAATGGTCATGGGAGGTGAACAGACCCAGGAACCTAGCGCAGAGATCTCACTAATAAAGTTCCTGGGAGATACTTGACCATCACACCAACTGTATGACCAAAAGTATGTGGACAGCTCTCCAAACTATTCAGTTCAGGTGTTTTAGTGAAAAGTATTTTTACCCACTGCAGATCTGGAAGGTTTTACCCCCTTCATGACCAGGCCATTTTTTTTTTTTTGCTATTTAGCACTGTGCTACCTTAACTGGTCATTGCACAGTCATGCTACACTACACCCAAATGAATTTGTATGATTTTTCTTCACACAAATAGAGCTGTCTGTTGGTGGTATTTGATCAACACTGGGACCGAAAGACGAAAATTTGGAAACCAACCCAAATATTTTTCTACTTTGTTTTATAAAAATTTTATATATATATATATATATATATATATATATATATATATATATATATATATATATATATATATATATATATATATATTTATTTATATATATATATATATATATTTATTATAATTTTTTAATTTTTTCATGGAGCTGGAATTGTACACAGGGGTACAGCCATGCTGGAAAAGACAACGGCCTTCCCCAAACTGTTACCACGCGGTTGGGAGTGCACAGTTGTCTAAAATGTCTTTGTATTAACCTCTTTAGGACTGCCCATCTGCTTTGTAGTGGGGGCAGGCGGCTCCTAAAGACACAATGTACCTGTACGTCGCTGGCCTCTTACGGGTACAGGGCACACAAGGAGAGGGAACAAAAAGATATTTAGTAAAAAGCAGCACATAATACACACATTAACATTTCTTAGGCACTCTAAACCCCTTGATTACTCTGAGATGTTCACCCCTTCCCAGCCAGTGTCATCAGTACAGTCACAGTGTATAGTATTATCACTGAATTAGTGCCACTGGTGATGTCAGTGTCAGATTGGCGGATGCACTATCACCGCCATTACCAGTATAAAAAATAAATAAAAATTCCAGTGTGTGTATGCATGTGTGTAGATGTATGTGTATATATAATATACATATACAAGCACACACACACACACACACACACACTATCTCACAAAAGTGAGTACACCCCTCACATTTTTGTAAATATTTTATTATATCTTTTCATGTGACAACACTGAAGAAATGACACTTTGCTACAATGTAAAGTAGTGAGTGTACAGCTTTAGGGCTGTAACTAACGATTATTTTCATAATCCATTAGTTGGCCGATTATTGTTTCGATTAATCGGATAATAACCTTAAAAAAAGTGTGGTGTATAATTTACTATGTAAAGTTTAAAAAAAAAAAGGTAATTTATTCTTAAAAATCTCTATGCAGTGGTAAATATAAATAACCAACTATATGGTTAGGGAGCAAAATCTCGAATTCACTCTGAGAATAACGGACAGAAGAGATATACTGTATATAATTAGAGGAGATATATACTGTATATACTATTGGAGGTTGAATCTGGTAAATATCATCAGACCCAGAGATCACATTTTTTATTTAGACCCCTTTCACACTATGGCGCATGTAATGTGCCCTCCCTCCTTGTAATGTGCCCTGCTCCCACGTAATGTGGCTTGCCTCCATGTAAAAGTTTACTTTAAATGTAATTGTAATGCCTTCTATTACCTCCAGTCTATCAGCCTCCACCTTCTATGGGTTCAGATGCTGATCTTCCTTGAGTCTTTTTTTTTAGTTAAAAACAAACATGTTATACTTACCTGCTCTGTGTAATGGTTTTGCACAGAGCAGCCCCGATCCTTCTCTTCTGGGGTCCCCCACCGATGCTTCTGGCTCCTCCTGCCTTCAGAATGCCCCAATAGCAAGCTCCAAATTATAGCCTAGAGTGCCCCTATAGCAAGGTAAAAAAACTTTTAGCCTTTAGAACCAATCACTTCCTGCCCAGGACTACATGTCCCATGAGGCATTGCTCCTCACGCATTCACATTCACAAGTTCTCAGGCACTTACTGACATGTATGGATGGTGTACTGAGCTGTATGTGTGCTGCTTTGTATTTCCTGATATGTAAAATGCATTCTGTATGCAGGCCAACTAATCGGCTGGCTGATTTAATCGATTATGAAAATAGTTGACAACTATTTTCATAATCGATTAGTTGTTTCAGCCCTATACAGCTTGTATAACAGTGTAAATTTGCTGTCCCCTCAAAATAACTCAACACACAGCCATTAATGTCTAAACTGCTGGCAACAAAAATGAGTACACCCCTAAGTGAAAATGTCCAAATTGGGCCCAAAGTGTCGATATTTTGTGTGGCCACCATTATTTTCCAGCACTGCCTTAACCCTCTTGGGCATTGAGTTCACCAGAGCTTCACAGGTTGCCACTGGAGTCCTCTTCCACTCCTACATGATGACATGGAGCTGGTGAATGTTAGAGACCTTGCCCTCCTCCACTTTCTATTTGAGGATGCCCCACAGATCCACAGTAGGGTTTAGGTCTGGAGACATGCTTGGCCAATCCATCTCCTTTACCCTCAGCTTCTTTAGCAAGGCAGTGGTCATCTTGGAAGTGTGTTTGGGGTCCTTATCAAGTTAGTACTGCCCTGTGGCCCAGTCTCCAAAGGGAGGGGATCATGCTCTGCTTCAGTATGTCACAGTACATGTTGGCATTCATGGTTCCCTCAATGAACTGTAGCTCCCCAGTGCCGGCAGCACTCATGCAGCCCCAGACCATGACACTCCCACCACCATGCTTGACTGTAGGCAAGACACTTGTCTTTGTACTTCTCACCTGGTTGCTGCCACACATTCTTGACACCATCTGAACCAAATAAGTTTATCTTGGTCTCATCAGACCACAGGACATGGTTCCAGTAATCCATGTCCTTAGTCTGCTTGTCTTCAGCAAGCTGTTTGCAGGCTTTCTTGTGCATCATCCTTACAAGAGGCTTCCTTCTGGGACGACAGCCATGCAGACCAATTTGATGCAGTGTGCAGCGTATGGTCTGAGCACTGACAGGCTGACCCCCACCCCTTCAACCTCTGCAGCAATACTGGTAGTACTCATATGTCTATTTCCCAAAGACAATCTCTGGATATGACGCTGAGCACGTGCACTCAACTTCTTTGGTGGACCATGGCGAGGCCTGTTCTGAGTGGAACCTATCCTGTTAAACCGCTGTATGGTCTTGGCCACCGTACTGCAGCTCAGTTTCAGGGTCTTACCAATCTTCTTATAGCCTAGGCCATCTTTATGTAGAGCAACAATTCTTTTGTTTTTTTTTTTCAGATCCTCAGAGAGTTCTTTGCCATGAAGTTTCATGTTGAACTTCCAGTGACCAGTATGAGAGAGTGGGAGCGATAACACCAAATTTAACACACCTGCTCCCCATTCACACCTGAGACCTTGTAACACTAATGAGTCGCATGACACCGGGGAGGGAAAATGGCTAATTGGGCCCAATTTGGACATTTTCACTTAGGGGTTTGCTCACTTTTGTTGCCAGCGGTTTAGACATTAATGGCTGTGTGTTGAGTTATTTTGAGGGGACAGCAAATTTACACTGTTATACAAGCTGTACACTCACTACTTTACATTGTAGCAAAGTGTCATTTCTTCAGTTTTGTCACATGAAAAAATATAATAAAATATTTACAAAATTGTGAGGAGTGTACTCACTTTTGTGAGATACTGTGTGTATGTATATATATATATATATATATATATATACAGTGGCTTGCGAAAGTATTCGGCCCCCATGAACTTTTCAACCTTTTGCCACATTTCAGGCTTCAAACATAAATATATAAAATTTAAATTTTTTGTGAAGAATCACCAACAAGTGGGACACAATTGTGAAGTGGAACGAAATCTATTGGATATTTTAAACTTTTTTAGCAATTAAAAAACTGAAAAGTGGTGCGTGCAAAATTATTCGGCCCCTTTACTTTCAGTGCAGCAAACTCACTCCAGAAGTTCAGCGAGGATCTCTGAATGATCCAATGTTGTCCTAAATGACTGATGGTGATAAATAGAATCCACCTGTGTGTAATCAAGTCTCTGTATAAATGCACCTGCTCTGTGATAGTCTCAGGGTTCTGTTGAAAGCGCAGAGAGCATCATGAAGACCAAGGAACACACCAGGCAGGTCCGTAATACTGTTGTGGAGAAGTTTAAAGCCGGATTTGGATACAAAAAGATTTCCCAAGCTTTAAACTTCCCAAGGAGCACTGTGCAAGCGATCATTTTTAAATGGAATGAGTATCAGAACACTGCAAATCTACCAAGACCTGGCTGTCCCTCTAAACTTTCAGCTCAGACAAGGAGAAGACTGATCAGAAATGCAGCCAAGAGGCCCATGATCACTCTGGATAAACTGCAGAGAACTACAGCTGAGGTGGGAGAGTCTGTCCATAGGACAACAATCAGTCGTACACTGCACAAATCTGGCCTTTATGGAAGAGTGGCAAGAAGAAAGCCATTTCTCAAAGATATCCATAAAAAGTCTTGTCTAAAGTTTGCCACAAACCACCTGGGAGACACACCAAACATGTGGAAGAAGGTGCTCTGGTCCGATGAAACCAAAATCAAACTTTTTGGCCACAATGCAAAACGATATGTTTGGCATAAAAGCAACACAGCTCATCACACTCAACACACCATCCCCACTGTCAAACATGGTGGTGGCAGCATCATGGTTTGGGCCTGCTTTTCTTCAGCAGGGACAGGGAAGATGGTTAAAATTGAGGGGAAGATGGATGCAGCCAAATACAGGACCATTCTGGATGAAAACCTGTTGGAGTCTGCAAAAGACCTGAAACTGGGATGGAGATTTATCTTCCAACAAGACAATGATCCCAAACATACAGCAAAATCTACAAAGGAATGGTTCACAAATAAACGTATCCAGGTGTTAGAATGGCCAAGTCAAAGTCCAGACCTGAATCCAATCGAGAATCTGTGGAAAGAGCTGAAAACTGCTGTTCACAAACGCTCTCCATCCAACCTCACTGAGCTCGAGCTGTTTTGCAAGGAAGAATGGGCAAGAATTTCAGTCTCTCGATGTGCAAAACTGATAGAGACATACCCCAAGCGACTTGCAGCTGTAATCGCAGCAAAAGGTGGCTCTACAAAGTATTAACGCAAGGGGGCCGAATAATTTTGCACGCCCCACTTTTCATTTTTTTTATTAGTTAAAAAAGTTTCAAAAACCCAAAAGATTTCGTTCCACTTCACAATTGTGTCCCACTTGTTGGTGATTCTCCACAAAAAATAAAAATTTTATATCTTTATGTTTGAAGCCTGAAATGTGGCAAAAGGTTGAAAAGTTCAAGGGGGCCGAATACTTTCACAAGTCACTGTGTGTGTGTGTGTGTGTGTGTGTGTGTATATATATATATATATATATATATATATACATATATACATATACACACACACATACATACATACATACATATTTATTTTTTTATACTGGTAATGGCGGTGATAGTGCGTCCGCCAATCTGACACTGACACATTCAGTGATAATACTATACACTGTGACTGTACTGATGACACTGGATGGGAAGGGGTGAACATCTCAGAGTAATCAAGGGGTTTAGAGTGCCTAAGAAGTGTTAATGCGTGTATTATGTGCTGCTTTTTACTAAATATCTTTTTGTTCCTTCTCCTTGCGTGCCCTGTACCCGTAAGAGGCCAGCGACGTACAGGTACATTGTGTCTTTAGGAGCCGCCTGCCCCCACTACAAAGCAGATGGGCAGTCTTAAAGAGGTTAATACAAAGACATTTTAGACAACTGTGCACTCCCAACCGTGTGGTAACAGTTTGGGGAAGGCCGTTGTCTTTTCCAGCATGGCTGTACCCCTGTGTACAATTCCAGCTCCATGAAGACGTGGTTTGGTGTGGATGAACTTCAGTGTCCTATTCAGAGCCCTGACTTCAACCCCACTGAACACCATTGGGAACTGAAAATTGGAAAGCAGATTGCCTGAATGGGCACACATTTCCACAGGTTTCTTCCACTGGACAATCTTTCCAGAAGAGTGTAGGTTGTGATGGCTGTAGGTGGAAGCCATGGTCATGGTTTTGGAATGGGATGACCAACAAGTTCATATAGGTGTGATGACCAGGTGTCCGCAGACCTTTGGCCATAAAGAATATATCGGCTGCTCTAACTACTGTGGCTACTAAACTCTAAAATACCAGTTTGGGGTAGACTGATCCTTAAAGCTGAACTCCATCTTTTGATATTTACATAATAGCTGAGCGCCGATCAGATACTCTACTGTGTTCCAGGTATGAGACAGGAAGGTCTTGGCTCCAACCCAAAACACAGTAACATCTTTACTCAGATACCTGTGTTTCAGAACTTTTGTACTTCTGCAACCCAAATGCCCTGTACCCCTTTTTTTTTTTTTTTTCTAAAAATTTATAAAAACAAAAAATTGTCAGTTCTTCAAAAAAAAATTCCTTTGGCTGCCAGTAACCTTTTATGTTCTTTGCTATGTACTCACATAGCTTCATACAGCTCCACAAACTACTGCTTCCTCTCCATGACCATCCAGCATACAATCTGTCATCCAAAACTACTTCTGTGTTCCCTCTCACTCTGACCTTCCAGCATAAAAATCTATCACAATATCGCACAAGATAGCCACACTGGTGCTACCTTGCGACTGACCAAAACTCTGCACTGAAGAGTAATCACTTGGCAGGGAAGATTTAGGTCGACCATAAATGGTTTGAATCTCGGCTGGTTCAGCAGGGTCCAGCCGAGATTCGCTCCATGCATGGGCAGACTGAGTGTGTCTAAGTCAATTCATTGATTGGCCTGCCTTAGGAGATGCTTCCTTTTGTGCTGCAGCAATTCCCATGCCTAGGCTAACTTACCTAGCACATAAATACTGCATCCAAAAAAAAAAAAGAGGTAGATATAAAGAAAAAATAATTTACAGTTACTGCAAAGCTCCGATAGGTCTACTTTAGGTTTTTGAAAGGTGATCCAAGCTGAATTTCCTACTAGGTGCAGGGGGCTATGCATAGTAAATCCTACATGTGTATCTGAACTGTGAGCACAGGATGACCCAATGCCTTATTTCGCTGTGTGGATTCAAGAGGTCACCCATTGATGGAATATAAATATACGTATATAATATGACCACCACTGCCTTCTTCTTATCTTCATTTTATAGACTCCTGTGGTGAGATATGGACTTTTCTTCTGCTGTAGTTGAGGTCTCCTTTGTGATGCATTACTGTCCATAACACAAATTTGGGAATTAAGGCTCCTCATAATGCCTGTACCAATTGGGGGGGGGGGGGGGGGGGGCTGTGAACTAAGCCATTGGGATTTTGCACCCAAGGGACAGAATACAGCTAGTTGGTTATTGAACCCACTAGCATCTACCAAAAGCTGAAATGTCATTTTTAAACACTAACCCTTCAGCTGCATGAGTACCTAAAATGCGCCATTATATATTGACTATATGATATTTAAGTGTTTAACTATTTAAGTGGAGTTCCACCCACAAAATTAACTGTACATTAACTGGAAAAAACATACAAAAAAAATTTTTTTTCCCCCATTCTTGTTCAGGGCTGTTACTATGGGGTCTCTTGTAATCTGCCCCCTTCCTCTCCACGGTGTCTCACATCACTTCCCTCGGTGCCTGTATTCGCTAGTGCTCCTGGGAGATGTGTGTCATCATTTCCCAGGAGTCACTGGGCAGTGCCAAGGGCTAGAATCCCAGTATTTGATAGGCTTATCATAGTTGCCATCACAACGGGGCGGGCACTTCCACTGCCCGTTGTGATGGCAACCTGAGAAGTTTCCTGCGCTGTCAAATGAGCTTGCTGCGCATGCGCTAGAACAAACGGTGCATGCTGGTTATTCAGCAGCACCGAAACCCGGAAGTTTATGCTTGTGGGCTTCGTATGCCCACAAGCAACATGGAACCGCGCATGACAGGGAAATATAAGGTTAGTTTAAAAAAAATAACAAATATAGTGGCGCTATTAGTAAGAATAGTGATTGCAGCATTGCATTAAGATCATCTTAACAGATGCGTTTAGAATTTTTTTTTTTTTTTAATATGTCGGTGGAACTCCGCTTTGAATACACATGTGGTATTCTTGTCTTTGTGTATAATTTTTTTTTTTTATTTATTTATTTTAACATGCAGCAGCCAGTGATGTAATCGTTACATGCGCTCCGAAGGAACAGCATACCCGTGGCTCGACCATTCAAGCTGCCGCAGCTCGCTGACCCGGGAGGAAGCCCGGTTGAAGATGGAACCCTCAGTGGTGACTGCGCACCGCTGGAGGTCTTCGTTCTAAGGTAAGTATTTCATAATGTGCTAGTATGCCATGCATACTAGCACATTATGTAATTGCTTTGTAGGGGATACCCCCCCCCCCCCCCCCCCAATGCTGCAGTTTACTACTGGTTTAGGGCTGGTTCACCCCACAAAAACACACTCTGGATTTGTTCCAGATGCGTTTCTGCATGCATGTTTTTAACGTGTTTTTGATACGTTTCCGGATACATTCCAGGTGTGTGTTTGTTTTTTGTTTTTTTCACTATACTGGGGTCCAGTGCATTATTGATGCTTTTCAGTGCATTTACACTGTTATACAAGCTGTACACTCACTACTTTATATTGTAGCAAAGTGTCATTTCTTCAGTGTTGTCACATAAAAAGATAATAAAATATTTACAAAAATGTGAGTGGTGTACTCATTTTTGTGTGTGTGTGTCTATAGATATAGATAGCGATATAAATACGGTAGATAGATATAGTAATTTCTTTATATTTGACTAACCTAAGCACCCCCTGAAGGAGTGCGATTCCTCTAGCAGGACTTTTTTCACGGGGTTACCTCTAATAAAGTAGAAAGTAGTAGAAGTTTATAGTTTTTGTATAAAAGTATTGTAGTTTATTAATTTAGCATCTAAAAATCATTACACATGACCTAACTATATATACACAATAAAATGGATGCATGTAAATGGGAAAAAGTAATTCTACAAATAAATGACCAAATGCAATGATACAGGTAGTAAAGAACCAATGATCATAGAACCCGACGTTTCCAGGTAAGCAAAAGGGGTTGACCTCTTCTTCAGGGGTAACAACAATTGGTCAAAATGGATATTTCATCTAGAAAATTAACAAAAAGCAGAGCAAACATAAATGGATGGATATCTCAGGCATTCACAGCAGGAGGCAGTAGAGAGCATCTAGTTTACATTATAAAGGTCAATAGACAATAACATATGTTACATCTTTAGTAAGTTCCAGGCATATACATGCAGAGATTTCATACTGACCCCTTAAGATTCATATAAACACTCCCAGGGACATTATCAGCATCCAATGCGAATCAAGAATTTTCCGCCCGTCAAGGCCACACAGGGATCACAGAACCGAGGCTCAAGAAGATAGGGAAGATACCAGGTGAATCACAGGAAAAAGAACCAGGGTGGACTGAGGTTGCTTCACAAAGGATATCCCCAATATAAGAACAGACACAGTCCTCCCCTCACTGCGAAGGCTTGCGACAGCCTGTTTGATGGAGTTAGAGGGTGGGGGGGGTACAATCCTGCTGCAATGAAAATATTTCAATGAGAGTCTTAAAAAGAGAGCCTAGTATAAATACAATACTTTTCTCAGAATTGTAAGGAGTATTGGGGTTAGCAAATTCACCTGAGATTGTAAATATAGAACATATATAACACGTACCTAAAAACTGAGGATAAAAGGAACCAGATCATGGGTCCCAATTTCAGCAGCAGGAAGTATTTGAATAATACCCCAGAATCAAAAATGGGCAGGAGTCCAAGGAAATATGCAGGTTCCCTGGTTGGGTGTGAGTACGCATAAGTCTGCAGATTATAAAACACATCAGGGAAATATTATAGGTAAGTAAACGGTTAACCGTCTGTAAAATTTCCAAACATCCCAACCAGAGGGGGTCCATGCATTTACCTGCCTGTCTCAGCTTCCTCCAAGCACGTCTGTGTGGTGTCAGTAGCAGCTGATTAATGCAGTGCTGGAGGAGTTTAAATGTGTGTTTAATTGCAGTGGGTGGGGATGTCCAATCAGCAGCCTGATTGGCTGAACCATGAGTATGGGGCGGTCGCAAGTTTTTTTTCTCTTTTTTCTTTTTTTCCCTCTTTCCCCTTCCCTTTTTTTTTTTTTTTTTTCCCTTTTTCCCTTTCTCTTTTTTTTCTTTTTTTTCCCTTTTAGGGAGGACGTGAGATGTCTGTCTAGGATATCCCCCGGGCAGAGCGACGCATAGCGTCATCCCCACGAAACACTCCCTGGAGTGAAAGCATCCACAGCAGGGAGGGGATGGACATGTATAACTGTATAACGGCGCTGTGCTCGTCGGGGGGCGGAGCCAGCGCGACGTGGAGGATTCCCCCATGCGTCTAGAAGTCCCGCAGCGCAGAGCTGGCGTGCCCGTTGTCGTGGAGATCCATGACACAGACTGCCAGAGAGAGGGGGGGGGTCCGGGAGCGCTCCTCGGTCTCCCCCGGGTGCGCTGAGTGAGCTAACACAGCCCAGGCCTGGATGGATGGAAGGGAAAGGAGTGAAAGCGATTGGATAAATGGTAAGAAAAAAAAAAAAACAACCCAGAAATAGGGGACACAGACATACAGAAAAGGGTGTAAAGAAGGAAGTAACAGTGAATGGAGAAGTGACAGCAGAAAGTAAACAGGGGAGGAAAGAAGAGAAAATGCAGTCATGTAGGAGGAGAAGGAGGGAGAATCCTCCTAGGAAAGGGAGGAGGAGAAAAGCAAAGAAGGAAGAGGTAAAAAGAGAATGAATATAAGAACACCGATACTTGATGGATCTCCGTGTGGTCGGGAGGGACGGTCCCACTGGATCAGAAAAGGTCCTGAAATGACAGGAAGGAGTTGTTCCATTATATATTTTAAACAGTATATTATATCACAGGCTAAACAGGAATAACATGTTCAAACTATGAATATATCTATAATCTTATTAGTTTATATGTCCTATCAATTCCAAAGACCATCCCTGGCCAGGGGCATATTCCCAGAGTGTATGTATTTATCCAGTCACGTGAGAGTATGAGATTACTATAGTGGGTAAAAAATAATAATCAATAAACAAGGAATACAGATAGTCTAGGTAGGCAAAGGACTACCTCAATTTAAATAAAAGGGGGGGGGGCGATCCTATTGTAGAGGTTCCCATTCAGATCCTCCTGAGGAGAAACCCTCCAGGAAGGGTCTGAAGGAGGTGGTTGCATTGAGGCCAGGTGGCATAGTCGCATTCAAGCGAAAAATCCACCTTTGTTCGGCCTGCATTAATATTTTGTTAGTGTCGCCTCTAATACCAGGGTGTATTCTGTCTAGAATCAGGAAGGAAATCTTCGGAGTGATTCCTTCATGTAGGTCTCTCACATGTATTCCCAGGGGGAGACTTGGATTACTGGTCTGCATGGATAGGATGTGTCGATAGGCGCGTCGCCAAAAGGGCTGAATAGTTTTGCCCACATAGAAACAAAAGCAGTTACATAAAAGTAGGTAGACTACATTAGCTGTTTGGCAATTCGCATAGTGTTTAGGGCGGTAACGTTCGCCATTTGGGAGTGTTATATTGCGCGTGGTGTTCATAAAGCGGCAGTAGTTGCACCCCCCACAAGTAAATGTACCTGGGTATTTGCACGGATCCTGGTGTCCGGAATTGTGGTATTCACTGGACACCAGGTAATCCTTGAGAGATCTGGCTCTTTTGAATGTAAAGACCCGGTGTTTGCTCACATATGGGCCTATAGTGGGGTCCATTGAAAGAAGATGCCAATACTTATTGGCAATTTTTTTGAAGGTTTCGTGCTGGTTGCAGTATTTGGTTATAATCGAAATTGGATTCTTCTTGATATTTTTAGAGGATGGATTGTAAAGCAATTCTTTCCTGGGTTTCACTACTGCCCGATTGTAGGCCTTTTTGAGGCATGATTTAGAGTAACCCCGCAGTAATAGTCTCTCCCTCAGGAGATCAACCTCTCTTCTAAAGGTTGTGTCATCTGTGCAATTTCTGCATGTCCTCAAGTACTGACTGAAAGGGATGGATGCAATTAGGGGTGTTGGATGAAAGCTGCTAGCATGTAATATAGTATTGCCCGCTGTTGGCTTCCTGTATAAACTACTGCTGATACGTCCCCTGTCATCTTCATTGTAGCAGGATTGTACCCCCCACCCTCTAACTCCATCAAACAGGCTGTCTCAAGCCTTCGCAGTGAGGGGAGGACTGTGTCTGTTCTTATATTGGGGATATCCTTTGTGAAGCAACCTCAGTCCACCCTGGTTCTTTTTCCTGTGATTCACCTGGTATCTTCCCTATCTCCTTGAGCCTCGGTTCTGTGATCCCTGTGTGGCCTTGACGGGTGGCAAATTCTTGATTCGCATTGGATGCTGATAATGTCCCTGGGAGTGTTTATATGAATCTTAAGGGGTCAGTATGAAATCTCTGCATGTATATGCCTGGAACTTACTAAAGATGTAACATATGTTATTGTCTATTGACCTTTATAATGTAAACTAGACTCCTGCTGTGAATGCCTGAGATATTCATCCATTTATGTTTGCTCTGCTTTTTGTTAATTTTCTAGGTGAAATATCCATTTTGACCAATTGTTGTTACCCCTGAAGAAGAGGTCAACCCCTTTTGCTTACCTCGAAACGTCAGGTTCTATGATCATTGGTTCTTTACTACCTGTATCATTGCATTTGGTCATTTATTTGTAGAATTACTTTTTCCCATTTACATGCATCCATTTTATTGTATATATGGTTAGGTCATGCGTAATGATTTTTAGATGCTAAATTAATAAACTACAATACTTTTATACAAAAACTATAAACTTCTACTACTTTCTACTTTATTAGAGGTAACCCCGTGAAAAAAGTCCCGCTAGAGGAATCGCACTCCTTCAGGGGGTGCTTAGGTTTGGCAAAAATTGGGATGGGGGCTTACCTCTAGAAAAATATACAGTGCCTACTGGGATGACACCTCCCTCCTTTTTATATTTGACTAGATATATGCATGGAATTATACATTTCTTGATGGTTACACTTTTTACAACTAGCAAAAGTATGTAGGCATAGGACACACCCCCTGCCATGTGCCTTTTAACCACTTGCTTACTGGGCACCTAAACCCCCTTCCTGCCCAGACCAATTTTAAGCTTTTAGCACTGCCACTCTTTGAATGACAATTGCGCGGTCATACAACACTGTACCCAAATGACATTTTTATCATTTTTTTTCCCCCACAAATTAGAGCTTTCTTTTTGGTGGTATTTGATCACCTCTGGGTTTTTTATTAAAAAAGACCGAAATTTAAAAAAACAAAATTTTTATATTATTAATAAATTTTTCTCCTGCATTTATGGGCACTGATAAGGCAACACTGATGGGCACTGATAAGGTGGCACTGATGGGTGGCACTGTTGGGCACTGGTAGGTGACACTGGGGCACTGATTGGCACCACTGGTGGGAATTGATAGGTGGCACTCGTAGGCATTGATAGGTGGCACTGATTCGTGGCACTGGCAGGTGGTACTGGTGGGCACATATGAGACGGCTTCGCCTCTTCCTCTTCGGGATGTCCCTTCAACAGAAGCCGGTGATCAGCTTTTTTTTCTTCTCACGCTGTCAGCGTGAGAAGAAAATAAAACTATTATTGATCTTCTGTTTACATCACGTTATCAGCTGTCATTGGCTGACAGCTGATCCACGTGGTAAGGGGCCGGGATTGACCCCTTACTCCGATCTGTGATCACCTGATTCTCATTGATTCGAGTGATTGCAGCGTGCGCCTGCAAAGGGGAGGATGTCAATAGACGTACTGCCGGCAAAGCAGATCCACACTGTAGCCGTCATTCGGCTATAGTGTGGATCTGAAGGGATTAAAGGAGAATTACACAAGAAATACAAAAAAATGTATTAGTTGAACCCACGAGTGCTTTTTTTTTTTTTTTTTTAGTTTATTTTATTTTTTTTTTACCACTATTATTCATTATTAGATCACACCCAAATGAGAGACAAATGAGAAGGAAAGAGAGACAGAGGGACATTGTTCCAAATCGGGGACAGTCCCTTAAAATCAGGGACAGCTGGGAGCTGTGCAGTTATGTGATTTTCATATTATATTTTATTTGTATTATACACACACCGCTCCCCCTACCAAGCAAAATAAGTCAACTACTCTCCAGCAAACATTACAGCTGTACTAAAAATCAAAAGCATCATGTCATTATAACCTACCATTACCTCCCAGTCTAGGCAAATCACTGCAACTCTGTTTTAGAGACCCTGAAATGTGTGCTGGGTGGTGCAATTTCCAGAATCTCTACAATGGAGGGAAAAGTGTACCAAAGAAGCAGTTGAAAAGTCCAGTTATTTGTTATTGATTGCAGCAACAGTGACAAGTAGCTAATGTTTCGGGAGCTTCATGGAGCCCCTTTCATCAGGGGTTGTAAAGTTGACAAAAAGCAGATAACCAAAAGCAGGTGTGTTGGAATGGATTCCTGTGTAGAGACTTGCTCAGGTCCTGGATGGACTGGGGACATGTGCGTTACCCACAGCAGGTGCCCACTACTGGACTAGAGCATTGGGCTGCAAACTTTAAGTGAATGGCTCCGCTGTGTGTGGAAAAAGGCTAAGACACACATTAGACCACACATCATTAAATAGGCAAGTATGATCAGGTCTATTGGAGCTCTGGAATAGGGTTCAAGTGATGATAACCAGGGGTAGGGATGCTGGGGTAGAGAGATGCCAACAAAACTGATCTTGGATTTTCATTTTATTATCCTCCTAAAGCGACAGTAAACCACACCTTTTATGCCTTAGGAGATGCTTCCTTTTGTGCTGCAGCAATTCCCATGCCTAGGCTAACTTACCTAGCACATAAATACTGCATCCAAAAAAAAAAAAGAGGTAGATATAAAGAAAAAATAATTTACAGTTACTGCAAAGCTCCGATAGGTCTACTTTAGGTTTTTGAAAGGTGATCCAAGCTGAATTTCCTACTAGGTGCAGGGGGCTATGCATAGTAAATCCTACATGTGTATCTGAACTGTGAGCACAGGATGACCCAATGCCTTATTTCGCTGTGTGGATTCAAGAGGTCACCCATTGATGGAATATAAATATACGTATATAATATGACCACCACTGCCTTCTTCTTATCTTCATTTTATAGACTCCTGTGGTGAGATATGGACTTTTCTTCTGCTGTAGTTGAGGTCTCCTTTGTGATGCATTACTGTCCATAACACAAATTTGGGAATTAAGGCTCCTCATAATGCCTGTACCAATTGGGGGGGGGGGGCTGTGAACTAAGCCATTGGGATTTTGCACCCAAGGGACAGAATACAGCTAGTTGGTTATTGAACCCACTAGCATCTACCAAAAGCTGAAATGTCATTTTTAAACACTAACCCTTCAGCTGCATGAGTACCTAAAATGCGCCATTATATATTGACTATATGATATTTAAGTGTTTAACTATTTAAGTGGAGTTCCACCCACAAAATTAACTGTACATTAACTGGAAAAAACATACAAAAAAAATTTTTTTTCCCCCATTCTTGTTCAGGGCTGTTGCTATGGGGTCTCTTGTAATCTGCCCCCTTCCTCTCCACGGTGTCTCACATCACTTCCCTCGGTGCCTGTATTCGCTAGTGCTCCTGGGAGATGTGTGTCATCATTTCCCAGGAGTCACTGGGCAGTGCCAAGGGCTAGAATCCCAGTATTTGATAGGCTTATCATAGTTGCCATCACAACGGGGCAGGCACTTCCACTGCCCGTTGTGATGGCAACCTGAGAAGTTTCCTGCGCTGTCAAATGAGCTTGCTGCGCATGCGCTAGAACAAACGGTGCATGCTGGTTATTCAGCAGCACCGAAACCCGGAAGTTTATGCTTGTGGGCTTCGTATGCCCACAAGCAACATGGAACCGCGCATGACAGGGAAATATAAGGTTAGTTTTAAAAAAATAACAAATATAGTGGCGCTATTAGTAAGAATAGTGATTGCAGCATTGCATTAAGATCATCTTAACAGATGCGTTTAGAATTTTTTTTTTTTTTTTTTTAATATGTCGGTGGAACTCCGCTTTGAATACACATGTGGTATTCTTGTCTTTGTGTATATATTTTTTTTTTATTTATTTATTTTAACATGCAGCAGCCAGTGATGTCATCGTTACATGCGCTCCGAAGGAACAACATCCCAACCAGAGGGGGTCCATGCATTTACCTGCCTGTCTCAGCTTCCTCCAAGCACGTCTGTGTGGTGTCAGTAGCAGCTGATTAATGCAGTGCTGGAGGAGTTTAAATGTGTGTTTAATTGCAGTGGGTGGGGATGTCCAATCAGCAGCCTGATTGGCTGAACCATGAGTATGGGGCGGTCGCAAGTTTTTTTTTCTCTTTTTTCTTTTTTTCCCTCTTTCCCCTTCCCTTTTTTTTTTCCCTTTTTCCCTTTCTCTTTTTTTTCTTTTTTTTCCCTTTTAGGGAGGACGTGAGATGTCTGTCTAGGATATCCCCCGGGCAGAGCGACGCATAGCGTCATCCCCACGAAACACTCCCTGGAGTGAAAGCATCCACAGCAGGGAGGGGATGGACATGTATAACAGCGCTGTGCTCGGCGGGGGGCGGAGCCAGCGCGACGTGGAGGATTCCCCCATGCATCTAGAAGTCCCGCAGCGCAGAGCTGGCGTGCCCGTTGTCGTGGACATCCATGACACAGACTGCCAGAGAGAGGGGGGGGTCCGGGAGCGCTCTGAAGGGAGCGCTCCTCGGTCTCCCCCGGGTGCGCTGAGTGAGCTAACACAGCCCAGGCCTGGATGGATGGAAGGGAAAGGAGTGAAAGCGATTGGATAAATGGTAAGAAAAAAAAAAAAACAACCCAGAAATAGGGGACACAGACATACAGAAAAGGGTGTAAAGAAGGAAGTAACAGTGAATGGAGAAGTGACAGCAGAAAGTAAACAGGGGAGGAAAGAAGAGAAAATGCAGTCATGTAGGAGGAGAAGGAGGGAGAATCCTCCTAGGAAAGGGAGGAGGAGAAAAGCAAAGAAGGAAGAGGTAAAAAGAGAATGAATATAAGAACACCGATACTTGATGGATCTCCGTGTGGTCGGGAGGGACGGTCCCACTGGATCAGAAAAGGTCCTGAAATGACAGGAAGGAGTTGTTCCATTATATATTTTAAACAGTATATTATATCACAGGCTAAACAGGAATAACATGTTCAAACTATGAATATATCTATAATCTTATTAGTTTATATGTCCTATCAATTCCAAAGACCATCCCTGGCCAGGGGCATATTCCCAGAGTGTATGTATTTATCCAGTCACGTGAGAGTATGAGATTACTATAGTGGGTAAAAAATAATAATCAATAAACAAGGAATACAGATAGTCTAGGTAGGCAAAGGACTACCTCAATTTAAATAAAAGGGGGGGGGCGATCCTATTGTAGAGGTTCCCATTCAGATCCTCCTGAGGAGAAACCCTCCAGGAAGGGTCTGAAGGAGGTGGTTGCATTGAGGCCAGGTGGCATAGTCGCATTCAAGCGAAAAATCCACCTTTGTTCGGCCTGCATTAATATTTTGTTAGTGTCGCCTCCTCTAATACCAGGGTGTATTCTGTCTAGAATCAGGAAGGAAATCTTCGGAGTGATTCCTTCATGTAGGTCTCTCACATGTATTCCCAGGGGGAGACTTGGATTACTGGTCTGCATGGATAGGATGTGTCGATAGGCGCGTCGCCAAAAGGGCTGAATAGTTTTGCCCACATAGAAACAAAAGCAGTTACATAAAAGTAGGTAGACTACATTAGCTGTTTGGCAATTCGCATAGTGTTTAGGGCGGTAACGTTCGCCATTTGGGAGTGTTATATTGCGCGTGGTGTTCATAAAGCGGCAGTAGTTGCACCCCCCACAAGTAAATGTACCTGGGTATTTGCACGGATCCTGGTGTCCGGAATCGTGGTATTCACTGGACACCAGGTAATCCTTGAGAGATCTGGCTCTTTTGAATGTAAAGACCCGGTGTTTGCTCACATATGGGCCTATAGTGGGGTCCATTGAAAGAAGATGCCAATACTTATTGGCAATTTTTTTGAAGGTTTCGTGCTGGTTGCAGTATTTGGTTATAATCGAAATTGGATTCTTCTTGATATTTTTAGAGGATGGATTGTAAAGCAATTCTTTCCTGGGTTTCACTACTGCCCGATTGTAGGCCTTTTTGAGGCATGATTTAGAGTAACCCCGCAGTAATAGTCTCTCCCTCAGGAGATCAACCTCTCTTCTAAAGGTTGTGTCATCTGTGCAATTTCTGCATGTCCTCAAGTACTGACTGAAAGGGATGGATGCAATTAGGGGTGTTGGATGAAAGCTGCTAGCATGTAATATAGTATTGCCCGCTGTTGGCTTCCTGTATAAACTACTGCTGATACGTCCCCTGTCATCTTCATTGTAGCAGGATTGTACCCCCCACCCTCTAACTCCATCAAACAGGCTGTCTCAAGCCTTCGCAGTGAGGGGAGGACTGTGTCTGTTCTTATATTGGGGATATCCTTTGTGAAGCAACCTCAGTCCACCCTGGTTCTTTTTCCTGTGATTCACCTGGTATCTTCCCTATCTCCTTGAGCCTCGGTTCTGTGATCCCTGTGTGGCCTTGACGGGTGGCAAATTCTTGATTCGCATTGGATGCTGATAATGTCCCTGGGAGTGTTTATATGAATCTTAAGGGGTCAGTATGAAATCTCTGCATGTATATGCCTGGAACTTACTAAAGATGTAACATATGTTATTGTCTATTGACCTTTATAATGTAAACTAGACTCCTGCTGTGAATGCCTGAGATATTCATCCATTTATGTTTGCTCTGCTTTTTGTTAATTTTCTAGGTGAAATATCCATTTTGACCAATTGTTGTTACCCCTGAAGAAGAGGTCAACCCCTTTTGCTTACCTCTAATAAAAAGAGATATGCACTATAAGTGCATTTAGGTCGCCCTTAATGGATATTTTTACTGGCCAAAAATGAGTATTTAATCTCATAGATTGTTTTATATAAAAGTGCACTAGAGTGCCATCTTTATTAAACACATTCAATATATAAAAGGTGACAGTAGAGAATACAATTATATAAAGTGCAAATACAAACACTGTACATTCAATTGCATATAGAGGATATAGCACCCATGTGCCTACAGCCCGCAGCCTGTATGTAGAAGATCAGGCGGATGAGGTGTATGGCACGTAACCCGACATGTTTCGGAAATAGGTATGTATTACTCCTTCATCAAGGGATTTATGATTAGGTGCTCAAATCTATCTGTAAATATCAAAAGACAATAAAAGAAAAAAAAAAGTAGTAGAAAATATCTATATCGTCATAAATTGTATGCGACTGCATTTTTGCAATATATGCGATTTTAGTAATTATTGAAAAAGTAGTATAAGAAAAGTCTAGTATGGACTAATTATACTTACATCAATTTGATTCATAAAAACAGGCAGAAAATGACAAAGAACAGCGGTTAAACCAGTACAACTGGGAACAGGCTGGCTTCTGGTTCACATAACACAAGGTGGGCAACCAGGAGTGCAATGCAGAGCGTTGCAGCACTTTCACAAGGGATGGCCGATGGAGATCTGTGTGTTTAAAGAGTGATGTTGTAAATGTACAAGGCATATAGTTAAGCCAATGCTTTGCTGAAAGACAAAGTAGTCGTTCAGCTATAGTAAAAGGGGGGAGTAAGCATGTAGGGTAAGTATTCAAATATATGGAGCAAAGTATCTAATCAAATTACCTTGTGGCTGTTTAGTGATCTCTCAAGACTCAGACCTCCAGGCAGCAGTTCAAAAGACTGACAGATGCCAAAGGAGTGTCTGTGTCTTAAAAAGGACAGCTGATTGGACATCAGCCAATCAGTGTCCACTCCACGTAATCAGCTGCATAGCAGGCAGCCATGTGTGGAGATCAGGCATCCCCCAGACGACGAGGCGCGCGGCGTAGCCACGCCCCTAAGGGCGCGATGACGTCACGCGTCTCGACGTCACCGGCGGGTATGCGGTCCCGGCGCGAGTAGCGAAGCTCACACAGGGAGCCGTACAGGAGCTCGTCCACATGCAGAAGGCCTATGGGGCACGCAGCCAAGTGCTGCCCCATGGCCATGCATGCGTGGAGCTTACCCGCCGGGTGTCCGTGCGCACGTACACATCCCACACCAAGGAAAAACTGCGCCATCTTGTGGATGGATTTGAGAAATGAACAAAGATGAATCGCAAGAAGCCAGCCTGCTGTACATAAATACATGGATAAAAATAAAGGTAAATAAATGAAGAAACAAAAAACAAAAACATACTATGCAATTGACCAGAGGTTACATATGGACAATTTTTGAAATAACAATGTTGATGGAATAAACAAAGTCTTAAGGTGTTCATTAATTTAAAACAATTCATATTTCAACTGTATAGAGAACCCAGATATACACATTGTTCAGACATATAGTATAGCGATGATTTTAAATCAGAGACAGTCTAAATATATATAGACACGATGTCTTGTATCTATGCCTGTATCTATCTGGAAATGTTCTACTGCATCGATGAATACTATTTAGTACATAAAGTATGGAAACTGACGAGGAAAAATAAAAATTGGTAAAATAAGATTGTTGTTAGATTAGAAGGTAAAAAGAAACAGTAAGTTATATTGGAAAGTCCCTACAAATCCAGTTCACAGACCCCTGATGTGAAACCGGGAAGAAACGGTTTAAAGTTGAAGGCCCCGTTGAGGCCAGGTGGATGGTTTGCCCGTAGATTATGTATCCATCTCAGTTCGCATTGGAGAAGACGCTTATTAAAATCTCCTCCCCTTGGACTGAAGTGGATGCGATCGAGGGCTAAAAAGTATACTTTGGGAGTTGATGAGGGATGAGCCATTGCCATATGACGACCAATAGGGAGGTCTGGATCGCGTTTGCGTATGGTGCCAAGATGTTGGTAGATGCGTTTCCAGAACTCGTTTATGGTCTTACCAACATAGTAGCACCCGCATTCGCAAGTAAGTAGATATACTATTGCTGGGGTTTTGCAGTTAACGTAGTGCTTAGGGGTGAACATTTGGCCATTGGGCAGAATAATATTTTTTCGTTTGTCCATATATTGGCAGTAGTGGCAGCCCCCACACATATATGTTCCCAATGCTTTACATGGATCGCCTCTGCAGGTTTTATACTCACTATTGACTATTTTGTCTCCTATGGATGGTGGCCTCCTATAGGTGACTGTTGGAGCACTGGGGACGAAGGGGGCCAAAGTTTGGTCCATAGTTAATAAGTGCCAGTATTTGTTTAGAATGCGCTTTATCTGCCTATGTTCTGATGAATATGTCGTGATAATTCTGGTTGTTTCATCTTTACTGGGTTGTTTTTGTGCATTAAGTAAGTCGCGACGGGATTGATTGAGCGCTCGTTTATACGCTTTTTTTAAACAGGTGTTTGAGTATCCTCTTTCGAGGAGTCTCTTTTTTAGGATATTAGCTTCCGTTTTAAATCCAGCATCATTGGAGCAGTTGCGGCGTGCTCTTAAATATTGGCTATATGGTATGGAAGTTAAGAGGGGCTTGGGATGGAAACTACTTGCATGCGGCAAGGAATTGCCGGCTGTTGGTTTTCGATATAATTCACTGGAGAGATTGCCATCTGGTGATCTTTTGATCAATACATCCAAAAATGTAATTTCATTTGGGCTGTGGGTCATTGTAAATTTTAGATTAAAGTCGTTCTTGTTAATACAGTTAAGAAATTCATGTAGTAATTCAGTTGGCCCGTCCCATATCAGGAAAATATCATCTATGTAACGTCGCCATGTAATGACATGACGCATATACATAGACAACGGCTCCTGGACAAGCAGTGAGTGTTCCCACTCCCCCAGGTACAGGTTGGCGTACGATGGGGCACAACATGTCCCCATCGCCACGCCCTGTACCTGGAGGTAGTGGGAACCATCAAAGCAAAAGAAATTATGGTGGAGTATGAACTCAAGAGAAGTCAAGATGAATTCAATGTATTTGGGTTCAGAGTCGCTATATTGTTGCAAAATGTGTTGTATAGCCGATAGCCCTTTAGCATGAGGGATAGTGCAATACAGGGATTCCACATCGATGGCTACCAATTGGGTGCCTTCTTCTATGTGTATGTCCTGAATAATCTGTAAGAAATGAATTGTATCGCGTACATACGATGATAGGCAGGTAACTAGAGGCTTTAGATGGTTATCAACTACACGACTGAGGTTTTCTGTTAAGCTTCCGCAGCCTGAAATAATAGGTCTGCCCGGTGGTTTTTTCTTTTGTTTATGCAGCTTCGGTAGCGCATAGAAAGTTGCCTCTTTAGGATGGCTAGTCCTAATAAACTCCCAAAGTTGTTTAGATATTGCATTGTATTGAAATGCAGTGTCAACAAGTGTATAGAAGTCATGGGTGAATTTATCCAATAAGGATTTAGAGATAGGACGGTACCACTCAAGATTTTGTAATATGTCCATGCACATTTCAGTGTATTGTGCACTGTCCATAACCACGACGTTGCCACCCTTGTCAGAGGGTTTGATGACAACGTCGTGGTTACGTGACAGCGCCTCCAGAGCCAACCGTTCATCACGGCTGAAATTGGAGTGTGGATGTGAAAAGTTTTTCATTTTATTGATATCTGTTGATACCAATTTGAGAAAAGCTGCAGCGTTGGGGTTGGAGCTAGGCGAGGGATATAGGGTAGATTTGTTTTTCAATGTACATACTTGCGTGTATGAGGTAGGTGTAACATCCATGTTCCTATCAGGGTCATGGGTGTTTTCCTGGGTCGGAGGATTTTCAATTTCGTTTTCGTCTAGCAAGGCAACAAGATTATCTAATGCTTGAATCTCTTGATTTGTAAGCTTCTGTTCCGTCATAGGTTTTTTTGCATATAAGCTTTTAAGTAGAACCTTGCGGATGAATAAATGTATATCTTTAATGGCTCCAAATCTGTCCAAACGGGTGTCTGGGCAGAATGTGAGGCCACGTCCTAGAACAGCCAATTCGTGTTCATTAAGTGGGTATGATGATAAGTTGACTACATTTAACATGGTTGATGTTGATTGATCTTGTGGGCCTTGGATGACTGTGTTTTTGTTTGTTTTTGATGCGTTTGCATGCGACCTCGCATTTGATCTAAAAAAGTTCCAGGGGGCATAGATTGTGATTGTGGTGTAGTGGGCATAATGGATGATGTATTCAGAGACGATCCGGAACAGCTAGCCGGAGTCTGTACATCTGATGTGTCGCTGTTAAGATGGTGATTTAAATGAGAGCCATTACTTGCCTGTGAAGGGGAGCTCTCCATATGTAAAGACTCGTCATATGATTCATTGCCCTGGCGACGCCGTTTAAATTGTCGACGACCCTTGTTATGAGTGGAGGGCTGTAGGGAAGAAGAGACAGATGAGTGCGCAGAGAATTCAGATGCGTTTTTCTGTTTATTTTTTTGTGGTTTTTTTGGAAAATTTATTGTTTGTATTGGTTTGCCATTTGTAAGCTCTACCGTCTTCAAAGGCCTTCCTATCACGTTGTAGTTTTTTGTCCTTTTTAATTAGTATATCTTTGTTAAACTCTTCTAGATGTCGTTTTAGTCTTTCTTCTGACTCAGAGAAGGACACATGAGTTCTTAGTGGTGACATTTGATTTTGTAATTTTTCCAATTTGCCATCTATATCAGCTATACGTTTGGTATATTCATCAATGAGCAACAGCATCATTTTTCTTGAGCATTCCTTTAGGTTCTCCTCCCACACCACCTTAAAGCTAGGGTCTATATGCTCAAATGTAGGGAAAATTTGTACCCTAAGTCCAAAGGGATTTAAATTGGCCGCAATGTAATCTTTGAAAGATTTAATATGCCAGTGCAAGAGAGATTTTTTCTCTAACAGTTGACTTAGGGTGGAGAAAGTTGTAGACAGTTCAAAATCAAGAGATTCTTTCCTTTCAAATTCATTGTGTACTTTGGACATGAAGTCCGTCCAATGACTTCCTTGGTATAAGGCCATGCGGACAGAGAACGAGAAAACAAAGAGTAAGGAAGACCAAATCAAATAATGCAATCTAGACTAGTCCATTATATATACATACGTTGCTTCTCATAGAAGAGGGACTTACACCGGTATTTACTACCTATCATGAAAGATAAAAAGGTAATGAGAGCAAGGTGTGTACAGGGGGGGGGGGGGTCGCCCTTAATGGATATTTTTACTGGCCAAAAATGAGTATTTAATCTCATAGATTGTTTTATATAAAAGTGCACTAGAGTGCCATCTTTATTAAACACATTCAATATATAAAAGGTGACAGTAGAGAATACAATTATATAAAGTGCAAATACAAACACTGTACATTCAATTGCATATAGAGGATATAGCACCCATGTGCCTACAGCCCGCAGCCTGTATGTAGAAGATCAGGCGGATGAGGTGTATGGCACGTAACCCGACATGTTTCGGAAATAGGTATGTATTACTCCTTCATCAAGGGATTTATGATTAGGTGCTCAAATCTATCTGTAAATATCAAAAGACAATAAAAGAAAAAAAAAGTAGTAGAAAATATCTATATCGTCATAAATTGTATGCGACTGCATTTTTGCAATATATGCGATTTTAGTAATTATTGAAAAAGTAGTATAAGAAAAGTCTAGTATGGACTAATTATACTTACATCAATTTGATTCATAAAAACAGGCAGAAAATGACAAAGAACAGCGGTTAAACCAGTACAACTGGGAACAGGCTGGCTTCTGGTTCACATAACACAAGGTGGGCAACCAGGAGTGCAATGCAGAGCGTTGCAGCACTTTCACAAGGGATGGCCGATGGAGATCTGTGTGTTTAAAGAGTGATGTTGTAAATGTACAAGGCATATAGTTAAGCCAATGCTTTGCTGAAAGACAAAGTAGTCGTTCAGCTATAGTAAAAGGGGGGAGTAAGCATGTAGGGTAAATATTCAAATATATGGAGCAAAGTATCTAATCAAATTACCTTGTGGCTGTTTAGTGATCTCTCAAGACTCAGACCTCCAGGCAGCAGTTCAAAAGACTGACAGATGCCAAAGGAGTGTCTGTGTCTTAAAAAGGACAGCTGATTGGACATCAGCCAATCAGTGTCCACTCCACGTAATCAGCTGCATAGCAGGCAGCCATGTGTGGAGATCAGGCATCCCCCAGACGACGAGGCGCGCGGCGTAGCCACGCCCCTAAGGGCGCGATGACGTCACGCGTCTCGACGTCACCGGCGGGTATGCGGTCCCGGCGCGAGTAGCGAAGCTCACACAGGGAGCCGTACAGGAGCTCGTCCACATGCAGAAGGCCTATGGGGCACGCAGCCAAGTGCTGCCCCATGGCCATGCATGCGTGGAGCTTACCCGCCGGGTGTCCGTGCGCACGTACACATCCCACACCAAGGAAAAACTGCGCCATCTTGTGGATGGATTTGAGAAATGAACAAAGATGAATCGCAAGAAGCCAGCCTGCTGTACATAACAGCATTTTCTACTATTTTCTACTATTTTTAATATTTTCTACTACTTTTTTTTTTTCTTTTATTGTCTTTTGATATTTACAGATAGATTTGAGCACCTAATCATAAATCCCTTGATGAAGGAGTAATACATACCTATTTCCGAAACATGTCGGGTTACGTGCCATACACCTCATCCGCCTGATCTTCTACATACAGGCTGCGGGCTGTAGGCACATGGGTGCTATATCCTCTATATGCAATTGAATGTACAGTGTTTGTATTTGCACTTTATATAATTGTATTCTCTACTGTCACCTTTTATATATTGAATGTGTTTAATAAAGATGGCACTCTAGTGCACTTTTATATAAAACAATCTATGAGATTAAATACTCATTTTTGGCCAGTAAAAATATCCATTAAGGGCGACCTAAATGCACTTATAGTGCATATCTCTTTTTATAATTACATTTCCTAGGATATTGGCCCCCCCCCCCCCTGTACACACCTTGCTCTCATTACCTTTTTACCTTTTGCTTACCTCGAAACGTCAGGTTCTATGATCATTGGTTCTTTACTACCTGTATCATTGCATTTGGTCATTTATTTGTAGAATTACTTTTTCCCATTTACATGCATCCATTTTATTGTATATATGGTTAGGTCATGTGTAATGATTTTTAGATGCTAAATTAATAAACTACAATACTTTTATACAAAAACTATAAACTTCTACTACTTTCTACTTTATTAGAGGTAACCCCGTGAAAAAAGTCCCGCTAGAGGAATCGCACTCCTTCAGGGGGTGCTTAGGTTTGGCAAAAATTGGGATGGGGGCTTACCTCTAGAAAAATATACAGTGCCTACTGGGATGACACCTCCCTCCTTTTTATATTTGACTAGATATATGCATGGAATTATACATTTCTTGATGGTTACACTTTTTACAACTAGCAAAAGTATGTAGGCATAGGACACACCCCCTGCCATGTGCCTTTTAACCACTTGCTTACTGGGCACCTAAACCCCCTTCCTGCCCAGACCAATTTTAAGCTTTTAGCACTGCCACTCTTTGAATGACAATTGCGCGGTCATACAACACTGTACCCAAATGACATTTTTATCATTTTTTTTCCCCCACAAATTAGAGCTTTCTTTTTGGTGGTATTTGATCACCTCTGGGTTTTTTATTAAAAAAGACCGAAATTTAAAAAAACAAAATTTTTATATTATTAATAAATTTTTCTCCTGCATTGATGGGCACTGATAAGGCAACACTGATGGGCACTGATAAGGTGGCACTGATGGGTGGCACTGTTGGGCACTGGTAGGTGACACTGGGGCACTGATTGGCACCACTGGTGGGAATTGATAGGTGGCACTCGTAGGCATTGATAGGTGGCACTGATTCGTGGCACTGGCAGGTGGTACTGGTGGGCACATATGAGGCGGCTTCGCCTCTTCCTCTTCGGGATGTCCCTTCAACAGAAGCCGGTGATCAGCTTTTTTTTCTTCTCACGCTGTCAGCGTGAGAAGAAAATAAAACTATTATTGATCTTCTGTTTACATCACGTTATCAGCTGTCATTGGCTGACAGCTGATCCACGTGGTAAGGGGCCGGGATTGACCCCTTACTCCGATCTGTGATCACCTGATTCTCATTGATTCGAGTGATTGCAGCGTGCGCCTGCAAAGGGGAGGATGTCAATAGACGTACTGCCGGCAAAGCAGATCCACACTGTAGCCGTCATTCGGCTATAGTGTGGATCTGAAGGGATTAAAGGAGAATTACACAAGAAATACAAAAAAATGTATTAGTTGAACCCACGAGTGCTTTTTTTTTTTTTTTTTAGTTTATTTTATTTTTTTTTTACCACTATTATTCATTATTAGATCACACCCAAATGAGAGACAAATGAGAAGGAAAGAGAGACAGAGGGACATTGTTCCAAATCGGGGACAGTCCCTTAAAATCAGGGACAGCTGGGAGCTGTGCAGTTATGTGATTTTCATATTATATTTTATTTGTATTATACACACACCGCTCCCCCTACCAAACAAAATAAGTCAACTACTCTCCAGCAAACATTACAGCTGTACTAAAAATCAAAAGCATCATGTCATTATAACCTACCATTACCTCCCAGTCTAGGCAAATCACTGCAACTCTGTTTTAGAGACCCTGAAATGTGTGCTGGGTGGTGCAATTTCCAGAATCTCTACAATGGAGGGAAAAGTGTACCAAAGAAGCAGTTGAAAAGTCCAGTTATTTCTTATTGATTGCAGCAACAGTGACAAGTAGCTAATGTTTCGGGAGCTTCATGGAGCCCCTTTCATCAGGGGTTGTAAAGTTGACAAAAAGCAGATAACCAAAAGCAGGTGTGTTGGAATGGATTCCTGTGTAGAGACTTGCTCAGGTCCTGGATGGACTGGGGACATGTGCGTTACCCACAGCAGGTGCCCACTACTGGACTAGAGCATTGGGCTGCAAACTTTAAGTGAATGGCTCCGCTGTGTGTGGAAAAAGGCTAAGACACACATTAGACCACACATCATTAAATAGGCAAGTATGATCAGGTCTATTGGAGCTCTGGAATAGGGTTCAAGTGATGATAACCAGGGGTAGGGATGCTGGGGTAGAGAGATGCCAACAAAACTGATCTTGGATTTTCATTTTATTATCCTCCTAAAGCGACAGTAAACCACACCTTTTATGCCATTGTCTTGCAGGTTTTTTTTTTAATGTGCTAGTATACATTGCAAATATAAAAAAATATATATATCTGTACTAATCCAAAGAAAAATGAAGTGACATAAATAAATATGGGGGGTGCTGCCTTAATTAACCTGAACGCTTGGCTAAACAAGTATTTATATAAAAGCAAAGGCACGCATCCAATAGTGAATCAATACTATGTTCAAAATTAACCTAATAGTGCCCAATGGCTAGAGTGCATAGAAGTAATCAAGCAAAATAATTCAGTATAATGCAGCCCCCCCTCATTAATCACTTAATAAGTCTCTAATTATGTGAGATCTAACATTAAAACCACTTGATCTTACTGGATCTAACGAATATCTATTAGCCTGAATAATTTTTGACCAGAACATTTGATAAGGGGGGGCCAGCCCGTCCATATGTACCACCACCTAATATCTCTATTTTGATGTGGAATATCTCTGAAATGATGTGAGATCTAATGTTAAAACCACTTGATCTTACCGGATCTAATGAATATCTATTAGCCTGAATGATTTTTGGCCAGAAAATTTGATAAGGGGGGCCAGCCCCCCCTCAATCACTTAATAAGTCTCTAACTATGTGAGATCTAACGTTAAAACCACTTGATCTTACCGGATCTAACGAATATCTATTAGCCTGAATGATTTTTGGCCAGAAAATTTGATAAGGGGGGGCCAGCCCGTCCATATGTACCACCTAATATCTCTATTTTGATGTGGCATATCTCTGAAATGATGTGTGATCTAACGTTAAAAACACTTGATTTTACCGGACCTAACGAATATCTATTAGCCTGAATGATTTTTGGCCAGAAAATTTGATAAGTTAATCACTTAATAAGTCTCTAATTATGTGAGATCTAACGTTAAAACCACTTGATCTTACCAGATCTAACAAATTGCTTCCAAAATAGCTAACTGTTTGGTCAATTTTTTGATAAGGGGGGGCTGATGACGGGTTAGCCCCCCCAGCAAATAACTGTTAATATTGCTTCTTCTGTGTGAGATCTAACGCAAACAACGGTTGATCTAACCTGATCTAACAAACTGCATAAGATTTTTTCAAAAATTTTGATATGGGGGGGGGGGGCTAACCCGGCAGAGGTCTATTTTCAGGGTCTATTTGTTCTAGTCACATAAACAAGCACTGTAGAAGATAATGTGCATTCCATGGTTGTGCATTGCAGTGTAACGGCAGATGCAGTAGAAATCACACTAGTGTGAGCGGTGCCTAAATCCCTACAGCATGGAGCATGAAAATAACTGTCTGATATTGTACTGCAGATAAACTGGTCAAGCACATATTTTACTCATGTAAGTACCTCAGTGGCAACTGGCAACTTTTTTTTCTAATTTTCAAAAGAAGCTGTACTCCAAAGATGCCGGAAGAGAAAAAAAAACCCAGCCTTGACGTGTGCAATAATCATGCCAGTCCTCCGGGATTTCACACGTCACAGAGTTTCACTTTCGTTTCTTTCTTCTGCTGTCAACAATGGCGTCTGCTGATTTGAAAGCAGAGCTGGAATGTTCCGTCTGTCTGAACATTTATGTAGATCCTGTAATGCTGAAGTGTGGACACAATTTCTGCCAGGAATGTATTGATTGTGTGCTGAAAACACAAGAACGGTCTGGATGTTATTCCTGCCCTGAATGCAGACAGATGTATCAAGAGAGGCCAGCAATGCACAGGAACATAAAACTGCGTAACATAGTGGAGAATTTCCTGTCTACTCAATCAGTCCAGGAGGAATCTGAGGTCTTCTGCTCCATCCATCAAAAGATACTGGAATATTACTGCACAGACGATGATACCTATGTCTGTGCATCCTGCTGTCTCATTGGAGAACACAAAGGTCATATATTTGAGTCACTGAAGGAGGCCTCTGGAAATAAAAAAAATAAAATGAGGAATGTTCTGCAGAAACTGCTGACAAAGAGAGAAGAGACGGAGGAAAGAGTCCAGAGTCTGCAGAAACACAGGGAAAAAATAGAGGAAAAAGCAGCTGGTGACACAAAAACAGTCACTGCCCTGTTTAGAGACCTTAGGAGACAACTGAAAGTCCTGGAGGAAAGATTGCTGAGCGAGATCTCTAAGCCAGCCAAGCAGTTGTCACACTCCATAATGGATTTGATCCAAGAGCTGGAATTAAAAAGGGAAGAGCTGTCCAGGAAGGTGCATCATATTGAGGAGTTGTGTAACATGATGGATCCACTGACTGTCCTACAGGAACCAGATATCTGTGATTTGTATGATACTGAGGATGGTGATAATAAGGACAGGCAGAGACTTGATGAACTCCTCCATGATGGAGAGCATCTGGATATGGCTAGGATTTCACAGACATTACAAACAGGTTTATTTGCTATAATGTCCGAGGTAAATTTGCAGAAACATACAGGTACACATTTGTATTCCCATTTTAGTACAGAGAACAAAGATCACAGCATAGCTACAGTGCCTTCCGGAGTCCCTCAACCAGCCTTAACCATACAAGGCACACATCACCAGCCTATGAGACCAAGTGTTCAGTCTGTCCTTGAAATGTTGGGGCCGTCAAAGATTACAGACATAAAAATGGATGTAAATACAGCTGGGAATGATCTTTGTGTATCAGATAACAGAACAATTGTGTCCTGCTCAATTTTTACCCATAAACACCCAGAAAGACCAGAAAGATTTCAGTCTGCTCAGGTGTTAAGCACTCAGAGTTTCTCCTCTGGGCAACATTACTGGGAAGTGGATGTGGAGAGGTCCCAGATTTGGAGTGTTGGGATGTGTTACCCTAGTATAAACAGGAGTGGGTGTCACTCAGAGATTGGATGGAATAACAAGTCATGGGGTTTGCATAAATCTTGGCTGAATAACCAGTATTCGGTGCTATATAATAGAAATTGGATCCGGTTATTCGGAAAAGTGTCCAGTAATAGAGTCAGAATATATCTGGATTATGAAGCTGGGCAGATCTCCTTCTATGACCTGTGTGACCCGATCCAGCACCTCCACACCTTCAATGCCACCTTCACTGAGCCTCTCCATGCTGTATTATGGGTAGGGGGAGGTTGTGTAAAGATATGTAGGGAAAATCATATATGTGAGGAATCCAACCAGTTAATGATGACATCATAGGTAATGTGACTGGTTTATTATTTAGCTTGTATAACAGTCTCACTATTTTGTTCATTTTGGTTTGTCTAGCTGCGTTTTCAGATTTTAAAAATATAATATGTTATTAATTAAAGGTAAAGTATTAAGGTAATATTTTTTTCACTATTCTGTACATGCAATACTTTGTCCCATATTGCTAGGTGCTTCCTAAGCATTGCTTTGAGGTTGTACTGGGTGGGGAAAAATTTGAGCCCCTGTTAGATTTTCCCTCACTTGCCGTCACAGTGATGGCAGCACAGACTGCAGGGGTTTTAGTCTTTATCAGATCAAAAAAATGTGTTGTCCTCTCTGGCCCTGTATTTCTGTCTCAGCAGACAGGAATTGTGGGAAATTCTGCAAGTCTGCAAATCTCAATTTCTGTTTGCTGAAACCTTCCTCTTACGCTTTACCTCACTGTGGCGAGGTATGTCATTTCCGCCTGCCCATTGACTCCTGGGATATGAATGTAATCACTTCCAGGAGTCAATGAGCATCTGCCGCAATGTGCACCGCGCTTAGTACTCTATGTGCATGTGCGAGATCGGGGGGTGCATGTTGGGTATCCAGCAGCACCGTATCCTGGAAGGAACAACAAGGGAGCTTCAGATGCACACACTGAAGAAGAGAGCGTGCTCGCTGAGGAGAGCAAAGTGAGTTTAGAAAATGAATAAGAAAACCTACTAGTATTATTTATTCCTTAAAGTGGTTGTAAACTTAAATTTTTGCCTTGTACCTATATGTAGGTAAGCCTATAATAAGGCTTACCTATAGGTACTGTATAGGTACTGTAAATATCTCCTAAACATGCACCGTTTATGCAGCTGATTGCATCATCGGTGCATGCGCTCTGAAGGAACGACGTCCTGTTCCTTCTGAATCCTGTGCCATAAACGGCGGCTCCCCGCGCGTGCATGCGAGTGACATCATTGCGACTCTGGTCAGTCAAACAGCCGGAGTCTGCGGACCTAGAAGTAAGATGGATGAAGATGGAAGCGGTCTCCAGTGATGACAGTGCATCGCTGGAATGCTTTGTTTTCAGGTAAGTTTCAAATAATGTGCTAGCATACGATGCATACTAGCACATTATAGCTTTACCTTGCAGGTCTGAAAATGAATTAAAAAGGCACCCAGCAGTTTACAGCTGCTTTAATGTATGGTATTTTATTACTTACGAACATCGAGGGGGTTTAAAAAAAAAAAAAAAGCTGGAACTCCGCTTTAAAGGAGTTGAAAAACAGCAGTAAAATCCTGAGAAAAAGGGAAGGTGGGACTTTGAATGAGGCTATTGATTTGTAGGGGTGAGATAATTAAAAAGTATATTTAATTGGCATATTGAGTCTGACAATACATAACAATGATGCACATAGTAAAAAAGGTTTAATATGTATACACACACATACATGGTATTGACCTCATGAACATTTACATATGAAAGGGACGGCATATAAAATTGACAAGAGGTTTAATATGGATAAAATAATTTATTGCAGATTTATATATGTACACGTCATCTAAATGGCACTATGCAGTGTAATCAATGGTAAGAAACACAGTATGGTCATTTGGTTGTAGATAATGAGTCTAAGTAGGTTCCCATCAGTAGGCATGAGAATGCATCCTAAAAGGCTGACGCGTTTTGTGGATAATACCACTCTTCAGGGGCAGATGCATGCAACTCTATAAAAAAAACAACAAAACATGAGTAGACCAGTATGATCAAACATTATACCCTTCAATGGGGATGGTGTGTACAAGAGAAAAGGGAGAGACATACTCATCCCCCTGTCTGGATCGGGAGCTGTGGAAGGAGCCCGCAGGAGAGGGACCGGGTGCACAAAACATCATCCCTAGGAAAAACAAAAAGCCAGAAATCCAGGTAGTGATATGAGTGGGCTTCATGTCTAAAAAAATATATATATTGGATGTACTATAAATATTTTGGGAAGTAGCTAGACCAATGCCAAAGTGCAGGTGGACAAGTGAATGTGAAAAGAAGTGTGTGAAGAGAGAAAAAAAAGATCAGAGATGAAAAAGAAAAAAGGAAAAAAAATAAAATAAAAAAAAGCTGTAAAATCCTGACAGGGGGTTCTAATCTTTCTCCTCTCTATACTCTCAACAAAGCAACAGCTGACAAAGACATGACCCACATAAGCCCACATAAGCCATCATCATCATCACATATTGCAAAATAGAACCATCACTTTTATTCCAAAGTGTGTCACTTGCCATATGGAGCAAACATTGCCCATGGCATATTTTAATAGTTTAGATGGAAAGTACAGCCCCCAGAAGAGCCAGATGACTGGTGATGGACCCAAGACATTACACAAATGGAAATTGGCATCAGACTTTAAATAGAACTATCTTCCAGAACATTAATCAGTATGTAGCACGCAAACAGCTGCTCCCAACAGTGTCTTCTAGAGTATGCACAAGTCCCATATTTGACCACTGGTAATGTGGATCCAGGGCTTTTTTCCCTCAGACAATATGTGCAGGCAACCCCCCCTTCTGAGTCAATCCATGTCTCTGCACCCTACACACCTCTGAGCTAGGGGTTGCCACCTGTCCAGGATTCACCCGGACAGTTTGGGTTTGGAATCATGCGTCCGGGTTTCAGACCGCCTGAAACCCGAACACATTATTTAGACTGGACTATGGCTTCCCAGCAGGGTTGCAGGCTGCAGTTGTCTAAGCTGAGAGTGCCTGTTACACTCTTTAACACTGCCCAAAGCCAGCACTAACAACCCCCCCCCCAAACACACACACAGGAGAGGAGAGAGGGCGCAATCTGCGCCTCTCCCCCCCCCCTACCCCTCTGTGTCTGACCACACTCCAATCCCTGGCGCTGTGCCTCAGAATAGGAAAGTAAGTTGGGGCCGGAAATTTGAAGCAGCCTCAGATACATCTGGATGAGAAGTATGACTGCCAAGGGGTGAGTGAGCTCGCCATCCATCCCTGTCTGTGACTGAAGTCTCCCCCTTCTCTCTCCTGCCTCTGAGTAAGTACACTAAGGCAAATCAGGGTTCTCAGAGCACCCCTTACATCAGATTTCCCCTTTACGTCAGAGGAAACAGTCTTTCCCCTTACATTAGAGTCTTCTCCGTACATCAGAGTTCTCAGTGTTCCCCCTTAAATCAGGGTTCCCAGAGGATCCCTTATGTTAGAGTTCTCCCTTACATCAGAGTCTGCAGAGTCCCCTCTTACAGTGAAAGGGAACTCTGTGAGTTCAGACGTAAAAGGGGAACTCTGTGGACTCTGATGTAAAGGGGGACTCTTGTTCTTAACTTCATATGATTAGAAATGTTATTTAATAGCAAAATATATGTATAGTTTATACTATAAAAAAAAATTGCCGTGCACCGCTAAAGTGTTTGACTTGAAGAAAAGGTGGCAACAGTACTTTGAATATTGTTCCTAAGACCCCTTTTACACTGGCAGCACTCAGCCGTTCTCTAAAGTGCCACTTGTTTTTGCAGTTGCTTTAGCGCTGTTTTAGCGGCGCTTTTCGGCTGCTAGCAGTGCGCTTTTTACCCAAATTAATTGTAAATAGTCCCATTTTGCAGCACTTGCAAATCGCTTTTTCAGACACTTTGGAAGCGCTGCACATTCATTGCAATGGGCGGGGTGTTTTGGGAGCGCTATTTACACCACTTCCAAACTGCCCCAAAGATGCTGCTTGTAGGACTTTTCATAACATCCCGCAAGTGCACCACCCCAGTGTGAAAAGACACACTGCAATGAATGGGAGGCGGTTTTCAGGCACTTTTCAGAGTCTATTTCTAGCGCTAAAGTGCCTGAAAACTGCCTCTACCCGAACCTCCCAGCACCACCCTTTTAGAGAAAACATAACCAAGTGTCATTTTGTGATGCGAAGTAATTTGTATAGAATTTGTTAATGATAGCAAGAAAAGCAGCAAAATAGATCTCCTGCGGCCAGCAACAATACTCCCCCCTCAGCAACACTAGACTCCTCCAGTGACAGTAGATCCCCCCAGAAACAATAGACCCCCTACAACAAATATCCTCACAGCAATAACAGATCCCTCCAAGCAATAACTCCCCCCCCCTGAAAAAAAGCCCTGCCTGTACATAACACTAACAAAAGAAAAACAGTAAGATAGATCTCCTGCGGCCAGCAACAATACCCTCCCTCAGCAACACTAGACACCTCCAGTGACAATAGATCCCCCCAGAAACAATAGACCCCCTACAACAAATATCCCCACAGCAATAACAGATCGCTCCAAGCAATAACTCCCCCCCCCCCCCCAGCAACATAGAACACCCCTTATCAACAATGGACCCCCTCCCTCAACAATAGATACCCCCAGCGACAATAAGTTCCCCAGCAGCCAGCATCAATAGACCCTCTAGTACACCCCAGCACCCCTTGCCATTAAATACATTCAATGTTGAAGGTGCCGGAACTGCGTTCCCCCATGTTCCCCCTGAAAAAAAGCCCTGCCTGTACATAACACTAACAAAAGAGTTACAAAGGAAAGTGCTTACGGAATCACCAGCTAACAAGGTAATGACCCACCTTTTAAATCCCATAAGGGCAATATAACAACCTAAATGTCATAAGACTACAAATCAACACCTACAAATCTACAAATCAAAGGATACTGTAACTTCACTTCCTTTGAAAAGAACCATGCCGGGCTACAAAAAATCCTGCCTAAAGTTTCCTGCAATAAATGAGCTCTAACCCTACATTCACATTTCTGCGTGTGGCTGCGGGAATCGCAGCGATTCCTGCACCCACAGAGAAAACGCACTGCCCTGCGAAAATGCGCAGGGCTGCCATTCATTCTAAATGGAACCCCCACGTATGTAAAATTGCAGTACATGTTTGGGTGCAGGAACCGCAGGGAAATCGCATGGTCAAAGACCATGCGATTTCCCTGTGGCTGCATTTTTGAAAAGGTGCATTCACCTTTTTTTTTTTTTTTTGCAGAAATGCAGGCATTGTAGCCCATTCATTTGAATAGGCTGCCGTGCCTGCACAAATGCGGCACACACAAATCGCAGACAAGTGAGCATAGGGTTACGCTAGCCTTTCCAGTGCCCTGTGCATCCTACTGCTCCTCTACCTCTCCTCTGTACCAGCTTCTGTAAAACTCTATGATGGGGACACAGGCATCTGATACTCCTAGAAGAGTTGAATTCCCAAAAGTCTTATAAAAGCTCCATCACCAGAATGGAGAGATGGTAGGAGACAGGCGTCACTTGAGTCAGTATAGTTGTATGATCCTAAGTGGAACCAAACCCTTCTATAGTTTTCAGCCAAGGAAGCTGCCATCTTGGCCTCTGATCTTCAACTGCTATGATGTTGCACATGTGATCTGTTATGACACCAGGTATTTAATGGTTTGACAGTGTGGAAACACAACCACAACATTCCTGTCACATGCTAGGAATGTAACTGTTTTTTGAAACTGTTAAATCGCTTGGTTTAGTTCTGCTTCAAATATAAGAAGTAATTCACACAGCCATTGAGGGTCGTACACTGCAGAAATCTGTGTATTTACACTGCAGATATTGCCAGGTGTTTGTGATTAGTTGCAAACAGAAAGCCTGTATGAATCAATGACAGGCTGACACTGTCAATGGCTGTTTGAATATAATTGCTCCTTATGACAGTTTGCATCCAGGTGGCTCATCTGTCCCTCATTGCAGGTAATTGTTCCATGTGTGATTACATTACATTACAGCAAACACCTGCTCATACCTGCTGCAGAAATACTCTAAGCTGGGCAGTGAACAACCCTGGACGGCTGTAGGAATGAGCACTTATAGGGCCCTTTCAGCATTTTTGTGTAACCTCACAGGGTCGCTTTAAAATGACCCTGTCACCACTGGGTAAGGTGACCACGTGTCCCAGATTGCCCGGGACAGTCCCTCATTTTGCAGATCTGTCTTGGGTACCTTCATTCCGGGACAATACAGTGTCCCGGAATGAAACTGACACAGCCGATGCAGCCGTTCAGAATTCTACATCAATGCATAGAACAGCTGCATCGATTGTCGATGACGTCACTCGGGGTGCTGCGCGACACCTTGCCTCTCCTGTAGAAACACAGCAAGAAGTGGATAAAGCCCCCTCCCCTTCCTAGTTGGGCACTTTCACAAAGGAGGAGCCATGAGCATTAGCCAGCCCTGTTTTCCTAAAAATACAAAATAGTGCAGTGGTAAAAACAAAAAACATAATTCTAAAAATACAAAGGGATAAAGTCCAACAGCTCTAAGACATATAGACAGTCCCATTTCATATAGTATGAGAGCCAAAGATGACGCAAAAGAAGGCACCGACAAATAAGGGTACACTCCTCAGGCTGCTTGAAAATGATTTCAGTTAATGTGCATCCTTATCTGTGCTTCCATCATCGTAAATGCAGGCCGCTCACCTCACTTTGTGGACCTCTGAATTAACAGAAAGGTCATTCAAGCATTCCACACAGGGGCAATCATAAGATGACATTCTGCCTCTTAGCCGATCCAATGATCGAAATCCAGCCTCAATAATGTAGCAGCAGTATAACACTCTCATCTGTAGTTGATGGAGACTTATTTCTCTCCTCTTCTGCAAGTGAAAGTAAAGTTCTTTTACAGGCACATCCTCATTTTTATGGGCTCATCTGTCCAGCTCTTCCTTAGGACACCTTCTGGCATAGACTCTGCTCCCACTATCGACACCAGACTTTCTCTGTCCCAATAATAGAAGGCTGGCTCAGGAGATTCAGCTGATTTGTAGGGTGCACAGCTTGATTCTGATTTTAGTGGCTGAATTCTATGACCACTTGATCCTCCTGCCACTGACCTCACCCCCATCTGCCATTGTTCGGCATGTCTTACAGCCGTGGGAACCCCGTGCGTCCTGACTCCTGGAGGGAATACTGGACGCTGCAGTGCTAAGTCCTCCTCCTCAGTGTGTTACAGACATCAGGTACATTAAGTACTACGGTAGTTTTGAGCATGTGCATTCACTGCATTGTGCATGGATTTGTAAATATCACGTAGGGTAAGCTCATTTTAGATTTGTCTTCAGGCCTCATTTTTTTCCAGTTTTTACTCCAGATCCCTCTGGTCATTTGTATTCCTTTTGTAGTCTAAAGTATGTTTTTTTTTTATATGCAACTTTAGCCCCGGTTCACACAGGGGCGGCACGACTTGCAACATCCACAGCGACTTGCAAAACGACTTCTGTATAGAAGTCTATGCAAGTCGCCTCAAGTCGCCCCAAAAGAAGTACAGGAACCTTTTTCTAAGTCGGAGCGACTTGCGTCGCTCCTATTAGAGCGGTTCCATTGTACAGAACGGGAGGCGACTTGTCAGGCGACTAGGACGCCTGACAAGTCGCCCCTGTGTGAACCGGCACTTAGTGCCTTAGATATAAAGAGCATTTGTATGTTAGCCTAAAATTGAAAGAACTATTATACTCTTTGGATCTAAGTGGCTGCCTGCAACTGCAATGTTAGGTTAACATTACATTAACAACTTGCCAACAGCCACACGCCGATATACGTCGGCACAATGGCAGCGGTGGGCAAATGGGCGTACCTGTACGTCCCCTTTAATTAGCGTGTACAGGGTGACCCTGCGCGCGGGACTGGCGGACTCGATGTTTACCGGTCTCCCAGCGATCGTGCCTTGTGACATGACAGAGATCACTGCTCCCTGTCATTGGGAGCAGTGATCGCTGTCATGTGAGTGGAAGCCCATCCCCCCCCCCACAGTTAGAATCACTCCCTAGGACACACCTAACCCCTTCATTGCCCCCTAGTGGTTAACCCCTTCCCTGCCAGTGTCATTTACACAGTAATCAGTGCATTTTTATAGCACTGATCGCTGTATAAGTGACAATGGTCCCAAAATAGTGTCAAAAGTGTCCGATATGTCCGCCATAATGTCTCAGTCACGTTAAAAATCGCAGATCCATTACTAGTAAAAAAAAAAAAAATTTGTAGACGCTATAACTTTTGCGCAAACTAATCTATATACGCTTATTGCGTTTTTTTTTTTTTACCAAAAATATGTAGAAGAATACATATCGGCCTAAACTGAGGAAAAAAAAAATTTCATATATATTTTTGGGGGATATTTATTATAGCAAAAAGTAAAAAATATCGCTTTTTTTTTTCCAAAATTGTCGCTCTTTTTTTTGTTTATAGCGCAAAAAATAAAAACCGCAGAGGTGATCAAATACCACCAAAAGAAAGCTCTATTTGTGGGGAAAAAAGGCCGTCAATTTTGTTTGGGTACAGCGTCGCACGACCTCGCAGTTGTCAGTTAAAGCAACGCAGTGCCGAATCGCAAAAAGTGCTCTGGTCAGGAAGGGGGTAAATCCTTCCGGGGCTGAAGCAGTTAAACAAATGCTTTTTCTATCAAAGGCACAAAAATTGCATATAAACCCCGCTCCGCTTTCGAGCACGGCCACCCACCGACTGCATTGTAAACCGAGTGACATTTCTTAATTAGGTAAGGTGCGGGGCCACCCAGCAAAGTCACATGATGGCTCCGCCCCCTTGTGATGTCACTGACCCGTGCATACTGTGCGGGGGTCCCTAAATGGTAGTTTGGAAATGTGGTTACCCTACCACTGGGTCACTTATACCCAATAGGTCACCTGTAAAAGAAGAATGAATATACTTAGCTTTTTAGGGACCTGCTTCTCCACTCCCCAGCCCCTGCAAGTTTTGTACAACTGTACAACTGCTCTCCCACCGGTTGTTGTGGTTCCTCCCTCAGGCTTAATATACTGAATACATAAACTGACGGGAGGAACAACAGTGGCTGGTGCTGGGGGATAAATTCTTGCAGCAGCTGGGAGTTGGAGATGTTGCAGCTTTTCAAAAAATGGGCTTCCGGAAAGGAAAGTATATGGAACACTTCTTTTACAGGTGGGCTGTTAGGTAAAAGAGACCCTGTGGTGACAGGGTCCTATAAAGATGCCTGCATTATGGATATTTCCTTGTGTAACAAATTTCTGAATAGTTGTAGACAAACATCTGGCTGTCCCTAAGAAAATTAAAGTGGTAATAAACCCAAAAACCAAAAATGTAATTGATTGCAGCTTACCAATCATTAGATGTGGTGGCTGCATTAGTTTTCATTTTTAGGCTTTTTTCTTCTGTATTCACCTGGTGATCTGGCCAGTAACACACCTCCCATATTGAAGTACCTACCGTCTGGATGGAGGAGCAACAGAGCTACCTTTGGACAGCAGCATTGTCAGTCTGGGGGGAAGGTAGTGTTACTAGATGTACTGGCAGATTTAACAAATTGAAGCCAACTGATCATTGTAAGGACCCCTATCAGTGTTACTTGGTTTGTCTCAACCCTCTAATGGCTACATCTGCAGGACAGCTTGTTCTGTTTAAAAACAACAAACTTACTGGATGGATCAACAGGTAAAGATAAAGGAAAGGAGGCCTTAAAAAAGAAAACAAATGCAGACATGATATCTAAGAATTGGTGGGCTAAAATATAATAAATGTTAATTTGGGGTTTAATACTGATTTAAACAATTTGTACAAGAAAAGTACTGAGAGAATCAAATTTTTAGAAAATGAACCTCTTGTTCCAAATTCTATCACTTGCCTTTGGAGTGACCCGCCTACAGCATTGCAGCAATATTTAACAGACTTATGTTCCAAAATCTACATAGCAGTGCATAAACAGAAAATACAACATACCAGTGGAATGCTTTTCTACATGTTTGTAATAGATATGTCAAGGTGTAAGGGTGCATGCATGTGGCTGTATAAACATACGGCAACTAATATGCAGGATCTTGCTGCAAATAAGAACATACATAAAATATTCTCTGTACGTTGTACGCATGTAAAGCTTCAGCAACATTTGCAATGTACAAGTGACAGTGTTAATGTATCCTATTAGTTGCTAAGACGCAGGCGGGTTTTGCAGGATGAAGAAAGCTTTTGCCACCTAGCATCCTCAGTTGCTAGGATGCAGGCTGCTATAATAACTTCACTGATTGGTCAGCAAAAAATAAATATTCAAAGCCTCATATTGCTGTTGCTGCCTGTTCCAATGATGCAGGAGGCTATACTGCCCAGCATCCTCTTTTGCTCAGACACAAGTAACTATTGCTGTCTAACCTCCTCTATTGCTAGGATGCAGGCAGATATTATAAAGCACTTGGTGACGGCCAGAGCAGAATAAATATTTATAGCCCCATACATACGTATCCTCTATTTGCTGGTGAACACTCCCCAGTAGCAGGCATGAGCAAACAATGTACTGGGATAAGGGGAAACGCAACAAACACAGAGAAGGTAAACAAAGATCAAGGCAGCCTAAGGCAGGTATCAGATTCGGCGACCTGTCAGAATTTGTAACGGAAGTGACGTTCCGTTGCCGCCATCTTGCTACACCCCGCACTCCTCCACAGTAAGGATACACTGAAAAGGGGGCAAGCGGACATCTTGTTACACCCACCAGAGTTATGCATTTCACACTTAATTTTAACATTTAACGGAACTTATATAATGAAATACAGGATTTAGAAATCCCTCTGACTGTTTACATGTTGAATTATAAAAGTAGCGGTGTTCTGTCAGATTAGCAAACCTGTGACATCAGCAGGTTTGCCACTGCTTTTAAAATTCAACATGTAAACAGTCTGTCGGATTTCTAAATACTGTATTTCACCATATATAGTCCGTTTACTGTTATAAATAAGTGTGAAATGCAAAAATATGGTGGGTGAAACAAGATGTCCGCTTGTCCCCTTCTCAGTGTATCCTTACTATGGAGGAGTTTGGGGTGTCGCAAGATGGCGGCGACGGAACGTCATTTCTGTTACAAATTCTGCAGGTCGCCGAATCTAACGGAACCCCAGGATCTGCGATCAGAAGTCACGTAGTTGGGGTTTTCGGCAAGTTGGAATTTTTGACAGATTACCGTAGCAACCAGCACAGATGGGAAGCGAGAAGCAAAGTTACATGACCTGAGCAAGGAGAGAGCAGCCCCCTCACTTGGAGGGCCTGACGGCCATATATGGGGTGGTGGGTGGTTTCTGAGCGAGTATTGGGCACCAGGAGTGGTTCTGCTGATAAGAATCTTATCTGTGTGACAGGTATACTGAATGTAAGGATTGATATAAGGGGGTGCAGTGTAAAGGTGGAATGTTAAAAAAGATGCACTGTAAGGAATGATAATGGGGGGAGGGAAATAGTGTAAAGTTGAAATGATATAAGGGGCACAGTGTAAGTATATAATGGTGTGCAGTGTAAGGATATAATGGCATAAGGGGGTGCCATGTAAGGAAATAATGATATAAGGGAGTGCAGTGTAAGGATATAATGGTATATGGGGGTGCAGTGTAAGGATATAATGGGGTGCAGTGTAAGGATATGTAGCACCCCGATGTTTAGGCAGGGTTGCTAGCAAATTTTCCTGCCAGGTGTGGTTGCCTTGGCCAATTGATAGGAGATCAATTGATTTCAACCTAGCTCTGGAGTTGCTGCACTGATCTCTTCTGTCGCTAGATGGCTGGGTATCTGGTGGCAATAGATAAGACAAGGGCATTGCAAGGACAGATTACGAATGGATGGGGTGTCTCAGCCAATGGGCAGGGATCTTCTTGGGTCCCTTGGCCTGCTGGGTTTTTTTGGGTGAGGTCAGGTGATCGGGTTCTGTGCCACCTGGACAGCTGTCTGGGTGGACGTGTTTTGTGCTGCCCTGGGCTGCTAGGCCAGAGCCTGAGGCCTATCCTGGAGACATCTGGCTGCTAGGCTGTCTGAGGGTCTATCTAGAAGCAAGAGAGCAGCGTAGGGTTGGGATTGCGGCTTGCAAGCCAACCAGAACTGATGGTTCTGCCGGCCAGAGAACCTGACGTGGTCAGAGGTAGAGGGGAAGCTGTTGCCACTAAGGGACCATCCACCTTGTTACCAGGGAGCCCCGTAAGTAGCTAAAGCAAGTACCAGAGCAGTGTTCTCACCAACCGGGGATGGTGAAGAATTTGGAAACTTCAGCAGGTGTCAATCCAGGTACCCAGCCAGTGGAGGTGACGCTTGCAGAGCAGCCTTGTGTGTCAAGCCAGGGACCAGTGGGGTAAAGCTTGAGAAGTATCTATGAGTGCCAAGCTAGGGACCCAGCAGGGACATGGGGGTGACGCTTGAGGAAGATACTCAGTGAGAAGGTTTGAAGAGCTCAGGAGATCCAGTGGCAGTGGATCAGCAAGTCTAGAGAGAGAGACTGGGAGCTCAGTTGATGGAAGATCTACAAGAGAAGACTGTAGAGGAAGTGAAAGAGTTCATTGTAACCCTTGTTAGAAACTGTTCAAGATTGTTGCCATAGGAGACAGCGTGTCTACACATGCATATGTGGTGTCCGGCTGGGTGCCTTTCCCTGCATGGCTGTCTACCTATAGAAGTCTCGGAGTGTGCTAATTAACATTGCAACTGCTAAAGGGTGTCCTGGTCCTAAACCCTCTCTCCCACATTTCTGTTTAAGAGACAATAAATCTCTTTGCATTCAAGAAGTGTCTGGCACCCATGAATCTATCTTGCACTACACCCACCATGCCTTGTAACCCACCCTACAAAGAAGGATGTCAGCTATCCCTAACTCTAGAGGTACTCATTAGACCAAAGGGTGTCCGGAGCTTGACTACAGATATAATGGTATAAGGGGGTGCAGTGTAAGGATATAATAGTATAAAGGGGTGCAGTGTAAGGATATAATCATATAAGGGGGTGCAGTGTAAGGATTGAATAATATAAGAGAGTGCAGTCTAATAAAAGAATGATATAGGCGGTTCAGTGTAAGGATTGGATGATATAAGGGGGTGCAGTGTAAGGATGGAATGATAGATATAAAGTGTGCAGTTTAAGGATGGAATGATATAGGGGGGTGCAGTGTAAAGATAGATTGATATAAGGGGGTACAGTGTAAGGATAGATTGATATAAGGGGGTGCAGTGTAAGGATTGAATGATATAAGGGGTACAGTCCAAGAATAGAATGATATAGGGGATGCAGTGTAAGGATGGAATGATATAAGGGGGTACAGTGTAAATAGTGATAATGGGTGGAGGGGGAACAGTGTAAAATTCAAATTATATAAGGGGGTGCAGTATTAAGATAGATTGATATAAGGGAGTGCAGTGTAAGGATAGATTGAAATAAGGGTATACAGTGTAAGGATGGAATGTGTCACGTACCTTACAGCGGAGCCCAAAATGACGAGGGTGGCCTCTTGCATGGTCCCGGTCCTAGCACCCCTGGAGGTTGAGGCAGGAACTGCTAGGGCAGCGGAAGAGTGCAGGTGCCTGCAGACAAGTGACTGAAGATCAGGAACCCGGAGCCTTCGTAGAGGGGATGAGACACTGATCACTGGACTTGTTTAGGAGAAATCTAACAGGATCATTTGCAGAGTCAGGAACAGGCAGAAGTTGGCGGCAGGCTGACAGCAAGGTACACGATCAGAAGGCAGACTCGTAGTCGGGGACAGGCAGAGGTAGGCAACAGACTGGCAGTGGAGTACAAGATTAGAAGACAGAGCCGTGGTCAGAAGTCCAAGCCGGGGTCGGTGCAGGGAGCAGAGGCAGACAAGGATGCAGGGGTAATCTGAGAGAATGGTCAGAGAAAGCCAGGTGATCAGGATAAATCAAGCAAGACAGCAACAGGAACACAGGGATGAGCTGAAGACAATCCAGCACTGGCACTAGGTAAGCTCTTCATTTAAATAGGGCGCCGTGCGCCAGGATTAGTTGGCGTGCGCATGCTAATGCACAATTGCTTGTGTGGGTGGGCCATTGCGCATGCTCGGTTCGGGGCTCACTCATTCTTGCCTAAGACTTGGCACAGGTGCGTTAGCATTAAAGGAACGAAGATTGACAGCTGGCGCACGGAAACTAGTACATGTTGCAGTGGTTCTCTGACATTGCCCCCTCCTAAGGGGCAGCCTCAGGATGCCCATCTGAGCCATCTTTTCTGGATGAGAGCGATGAAAGGCTTGTATAAGTCTTTGGGCGTGGAGATTTGTCTCAGGCTCCCAGGGATTTTCCTCTGGACCAAAACCTCTCCACTTGATTAGGTATTGATTCTGTCCCTGCCTTCTCCTGCAATCCAAAATGGTCTCGATCTCGAACTCTTCCTCTCCATCCACCATTATAGCTTCTGGGGGTCCCACTTCATGACCTGGAAAGGGATTTACCATGTCGGGTTTTAGTAGGGAGGCATGAAACACAGGGTGGATTTGAAATGAGTCAGGAAGTTCAAGTTCATAAGCCACTGGGTTGATCTTTTTCTTGATTTCTCAGATTTACTTTCGAAAGCCACACACGGTCGCCAACTTTTAAATCCAATTCCCCTCTCCTCCTCTTGTTGAAGAATCTTTTGTTATCTTCTTGTGCCTTGGAAATGGTCTCTCTCAGCACCTGGTTATTGGTAGCAAAGAAATTCAGTCTATCCTGGAGAGCTGGCAAAGGAGAATCTGGAATCAGTGTTGGTAAAAAAGAGGGGTGAAACCTATAGTTGGATAAGAAGGGTGATTGGTTGGTAGCTGTATGGGCAGAGTTATTAAATGCAAATTCTGCCAAGGGCAGCAGTGAGGCCCAATCTTCCTGGGTAAAGGAGGAGAAGCAAAGTAAGTACTGCTCTAGCGTCTGGTTAGTACGCTCAGTCTGCCCATTGGTCTGAGGGTGGTATAGCTGAGACCTTTTGAGGATCCATTGCCATACCTCCAGTTGAGATTACCAGTCCCAGAAAGTGAATGGTCTGCCGTTCAAATTCACATTTCTCGGATTTAGCTTAGAGTCCATTTTGTCTTAGTCTGAGGAGGACCTGCTTCACATGGCCACGATTTAATTCTAGAGAAACCGAGAAGATCAGAATGTTGTCCAGGTAAACAATCATGAACAAATCTAGGAAGTCTCTGAAGATGTTATTGACAAAGTGCTGGAAGGTTGCCGGTGCGTTGCATAGGCCGAAGGGCATGACGAGGTATTCAAAGTGGCCAAAGCGAGTCTGGAAGGCCGTTTTCCACTCGCCCCCTTTTTGATTCTGATCAGGTTGTAGGCAAAGGCACCTCGTAAATCCAGCTTAGTAAATATTTTTGCAGAACAGAGTCTCTGGAACAGCTCCGGAATTAGAGGAAGGGGGTAACGATTTTTGATGGTGATCCGATTCAATTCCCTGCAATCCACACATGGATGGAGTGAGTAATCTTTCTTCTCAACGCAGAATATTCCTGCCCCGGCTGGGGAGGAAGAGTGTCGGATGAACCCCTTCCTGAGGTTCTCGTTGACATAATCCTTCAGGACCAGGAGTTCAGGCTCTGAAAGAGGGAAAATCCTTCCAAATGGGATTTCTGCCCCTGGTAAAAGTTCAATCGGGCAATCGTAAGCCAGGTGAGGGGGAAGAGTGTCCGCCTTCTGTTTGTCAAAAACATCCAGGAAATCATGGTATATGGATGGGATGAGATCTTGGGATTCGGATACAGGTTTTAGACTATAACTGGGGCCGTATGGTGGAGGGTCTTGAGGCAATTGTGGAGATAGTAGGAAGACTGGAAGACCACCTTGCCGGTAGTCCAATCAATCTGGGGGTTATGAGCTTGCAACCATAGCATCCCCAAAATGATTGTGAACAGTGGTGAGGAGATAACGTCCAGGCATAACAGTTCTTGGTGGTCTGGTAAGATGTCAGCGGACAGGGGTTGAGTCTCATGGGTGATGGCCCAGATTTGATGTTTGACCCATCAGCTAATCGTATGGACAGTTTCTGTTGTTTGGATCGCAAAGGAATATTGTGTTGCAGGATGAAGGCGCCTGAATAAATTATGGCCTGGACCTGGAGTGCCCCTTCTGGAAGCTGTAGGGAGACAGGAACAGCAATGTGAGGAGACCTTGATAGAGTCAATGCATAAGGATCAAGAGGAGGAGAGTCAAACTTACGAGTCTTGTTGGGGCACATGTTTGCGTAGTGACCGGCTCCTTCGCAATAGAAACAGATTGTTCAGACGGCGGCGCTGCTTTTTCTCTGGTGTCAAAGGTGAATGAAGCAGGCCTATCTGCATTGGTTCCGGAGCCTCAGTAATGGCAGTAGGTAGTGGGGGAGCAGGAGTAGGTGGGTTGCTAGGTACCCTGGGTAGCATCCATATGGGCCGGTACTGGCCGGTCCTTTCAGATCTTCACTCCCTTAGCCGGGGATCGATCTGAATAGACAGTTGGATCAAATCTTCCAAGGATTTTGGGATCCCAACACAAGCCAGTTCGTCCTTTAATGCTTCTGAGAGTCCTAGGCTGAACTGATAGTGGAGAGTGGCATCGTTCCATCGTGTATCGGAACTCCACCGTTTAAAGTCTGTCACATAGTCCTCCAAAGGCCTACAACCCTGCTGGAGGGCGTGAAGGCTGGCCTCGGCTGTGGTGGTACGTTGGGGGTCATCATAAAATTTGGCCATTTCATTCAAAAAGGAATCCATAGTGTTCAGCAAAGGGCTGGCTTGTTCCAGCAGGTGGTGAGCCCAGTTTTGGGGTTCTCTCTGAAGCAATGAAATGATGAACCCCACCTTGGTGCTTTCCAAGGAGAAGGTGCGGGGTTGCAGCAGGAAACAACTGGCAGGCATTCCTAAAGGCACGGAACTTGCTGTGTTCTCCTGTAAATCTCTCAGGAGTGGGGACCCGTGGCTCTGGGGGTGGCACCACTACTGTGGGTGTGGATGCTGAAGCAGGTGGTGCGGGTGCTGTGGTTGTCAGGTGCGTTGAGGTGTTTGGAGAGAGAGACTCCACTCTTTGTTCGAGCCGCTGATAGCCATCTTGCAGGCCCTGGACTGCTTGGGTAAGGTTTGCAATCTGTTGGCACAGTGCTTCCATAGCTGAGGCCCCCCTTTCGGACTCCATGTGGCTGGATTGTACTGTGATGTACCTTACAGCGGAGCCCAAAATGATGAGGGTGACCTCTTGCACAGTCCTCGTCCTAGCACCCCTGGAGGTTGAGACAGGAACTACTAGGGCAGCGGAAGGGTGCAGGTGCCTGCAGGCAAGTGACTGAAGATCAGGAACACCAGAGCCTTCGTAGAGGGGATGAGACACTGATCACCGGACTTGTTCAGGAGAAGTCTAACAGGATCACTTGCAAAGTCAGGAACAGGCATAAGTTGGTGGCAGGCTAGCAGCAAGGTACACAATCAGAAGGCAGACTCATAGTCGGGGACAGGCAGAGGTAGGCAACAGACTGGCAACGGAGTACAAGAAGACAGAGCCGTGGTCAGAAGTCCAAGCTGGGGTCGGTGCAGGGAGCAGAGGCAGACAAGAATGCAGGGGTAATCCGACAGAATGGTCAGAGAAAGCCGGGTTTTCAGGATCAGGATAAATCAAGCAAGACAGCAACAGGAACACAGGGACGAGCTGAAGACAATCCAGCACTGGCACTAGGTAAGCTCTTCATTTAAATAGGGCACCGTGCGCCAGGATTTGTTGGCGTGCGCGAGCTAACGCTTGTGTGGGTGCGCCATTGCGCATGCTCGGTCCGGGGCTCACTCTTTCCTACCTAAGACTTGACGCACGCGCGTTAGCATTAGGGGAACGAAGACTGACAGCTGCCGCACGGAAACGAGTACTTGTTGCAGTGGTTCTCTGACAGAATGATATAAGGGGGTTCAGTGTAAGGATGGAATGATATAAGGGGTTTAGTGTAAGGGTTGAATGATTGTTGGGGGTACAGTATAAAGGATGAATGATATAAGGGGGTGCAGTGTAAGGAGTGATAATGGGGGAGGGGGAACAGTGTAAAGTTGAAATTATATAAGAGGGTGCAGTGTAAGAATAGATAGATATAAGGGGGTACAGTGTAAGGATGGAGTAATATAAGGCGGTTCAGTGTAAGGATTGAAGAATTTAGGGAGTGCAGTCCCCCGGGCCGCAGTTTGGAGACCACTGCTCTACATGACAGAAAAGTCACACTAATGTCATATCACTTTAATTTGCAGAAATATATGGGGGCGGGGAAACTGGAAAGAAAGTATTGGAAAATACATTTTATTCAAATTTGAAACTATTTATTCTGAATACAAATACACGTACAGTATGCAAATTAAAGTCCATCCTGTTCGCAGTGTGACCATCTTCCAGTAGTAATGAGGGCATTCTTCCCACTAACCACCACTGTAAGGAGCATTCTTCCCACTGGCCACTAAAGTAAGAAGCATTCATACTACTGACCACCAGCCGCAGGGACATTCCTTTCAAGTAAGGAGTATTCTTTCCATTGACCATCAATATAATAAGCTTTCTTCCTACTGACCACGAATGTAAAGGATATTCTTCTCGCTGACCACCAATGTAAGGAGCATTGTTCCCACTGACCACCAATGTAAGGAGCATTGTTCCCACTGACCAACAATTTAAGTAGCATTCTTCCCACTGATCACCAATGTAAAGAGAATTCTTCCCACTGACCACCAATGTAAGAGACATTCCTCCAACTGACCACCAATGTAAGGGACATTCTTCCCAATGACCTCCAATGTAAAGAGCATTCTTCCCACTGACCACCAATAAAAAGGGTATTTGTCCCACTGATGCTTCTCGGCCTTTTGGCTAAGATCAAGTGTAGTATCTGTTCTGATGAGTTGCCTGAGGAGGCGCTGTGGTGCTCTCATTGGGGAGTGCTATGCAGATCCTCTGGCGTGATGGTATCTTGATGGTTCATTTCAGCAGGGGCCGAACCTGAGTGCTCCCGGGTAAGGGAGGCTAGTACTCGGTCGAGTCTGGGCGGACCAAAAGGGTACTCCTGATGTGGATGGGTGCTGCACTGGTCTGGCCGATGGTTAGTATCAGTGGAGGCTGTGTTTGGCATCCACGGCTCTCTCCGAGAAAACCTAGAAGGGCTCACTGTCTGGCAGGGATGGAGGGCTGCACTTGTCCGGCTGAGGGTCCGGCCCAAAAAGAAGCGCATGGTGTATGTGCCCCTGAAGCCGCAGTCCAGGGGTGCAGTATTATCACTGTAAGTGAGGGTCACTTTGATTTATGGCACCACGGTCACTGCACCATTCACACTTTTTTCTCACCTGCCTCCTGAGCCTGGCCTTTTGGCTCCGACTGGAAGAATTTTTGATTCCTGGCCGAAGGGCCGGCCGTTGTCCAGCACAATGGTCACTTTTCACTCTCTCCACTTCCTTCTCCCCCACTTTCTTTTATTTAAGCCCTTGTCTGTTTGCCACTTTTTGTATTTTTATGTTTGTACAAGTTTTGTTGCATGAGTGACTGGTAAGGTGTAGGTCCTTGGGCCTGCCCTGAAAGTCTTGGGAGGGGGTGGACATGGCCTTCTGGCTTGGGTGGGTCTGTTTCAGCAGACCCTCCAGAGGGTGGGGTCCATCTGGCCAAAGCCAGTAAGTACCCCAGTCCCCGCCTGGAGCCTAACGCCCCGGGGGATCAGGGCAAGGTCCTCTGATTTTAGAAGATTTGTGTACGTTTTTGTGTTTCACTCTTAATGTGTGTACACATTTTTTTGGCACCCAGTGACATTTTTGGAGTGTGTTCACACACCATGGGCTTTCATAAAAAATAAAAAAAACTGGCCCCCTATGAATTAATTTCTGCAGGGTTTTCATGAGACCTGAAAATGTATTTGAAGAGTTTTTGGACAATTTCTAGACATCCCTGAAGAAACCTGAAGGCACCCTTGTTGAAAAAGACTGGGTTAGAGAACCTATTGAGCAGGCCAGGAGTAAGAGTGACTGCTTGGTGGGAGATAAGAAATCCTAGGAAGCCTGGTTGGTTAATGGGGAATGTCCTGGTATAAAGACAACCCATAGATCTCTGTATCTATAGAGCAAAATACAACAGAGGTTAAGGCATTAAGAGCCCACCAGAAAAGTAGTTTCAAGAGAGGACCAATGCGGTCAAATAGCCCAAAGACTCACTTTATCGCAAATGTAATAGTACAAAAATGACTGAAAAAATAACCCCCACCGTGCACCATTAAAAAATAGCAACATTGTCACATAAAACATGTGGTCCGGACTCCCAGCCACACACCCAAACAGTCACCACTCAACCATAGGCAATATTCATAAACGAATGACCAATCATATAGAAACAGTGGTAAGATTAACTGGGAACACCCAAGTTGTACCTTATACACAGCAATTAAAAGCTTCACCCCAATAATGGAGATAAATACATAAACAAATGGGTTAGGGTTCTGCTACACAATGGGGTCCCAAAAAATTAGCGATTTCCACCTATGGAAAGGCCAATCTCCCTGAAGGCGATCTACAGCAGCACAAATTGGCCAACCTCCACAGCTCCAAGATAAGGAACCCAACACTCAACCCCCATACCACAGGAAGACTTTTGGATATGAACTGACTGATCCTGGATTAGGAGGAATTCTGTACGCTTCCCAGATACTATTTAAAGTAAATACGTGCTGAGAGAAGTATATGGTCTGCTGCTGCAGACATCCCATTCTGAAAATGTCAGTTGCTTGACTTCAGGGTGATCCAGGTGGCTTCAGTTTATACACTACTGATCCAGGAGCAGTATGAACATCACAAGCTCTTTCTTCAGTTACTCACTTCTTCAGTCACTGGTTGCAATATTGTTCAGTGATAAAGCATTAGTTCACCTTTTCAGAAAAAATGAACATTGTACACCCTCCCCACCTACCTGGTCCCTGCTGTACTTTCCTCCATGGGTGATGAGCTATATATGTAGTCATCAGATTGTGCACTTTTGTTCAGTTGGTTCTTGGCTGTAATGTGAAGGTTCTGAGCTGTCAATTCCTGGCTGACACAGCCAGCGAAGAATATAATGAAGTGTGATCTCTGCACAGTTACATGCTTTGGAGAGCAGGGGAGACATTGGGGTCCATATAGAGTACCTGTCACCTGTCCAATGCTATCACATAGGAGTTTGCTTCGGCCCATGGACCTTGCGTTTGACACATGATAGCATGTTAAATGATAGACATTTTAAAAAGTAAAAGATTATAATAAAAAATGTAGCAATACCCCCGAAAGAGTTGCTGTTGTTTGTTCAGTCTGATACTCTGCCTCTCAACCCTAATAACAGCCTCAGCCCCCTCTGACACACCTGGCAGTAGTGTAAGTGCACTGACCAATGAGAAACACACACGTTATGATAAAACACAGAAATTTTCTTTACTGCAATATTTCTGCGGAAGAATTACAGACAGTAACAGTATATATTCAAGTAATCGACTAGAGAGCAATAATTGAGATTTAAGAGCAATATAGCTCTCAATCCTATGGTCAAGCCGCCCTCAGGGGATTCCAAACCTGAGAATGTCCCCAAGAGCAGAGGCACACTTAAATGGTAAATAAAGCACAATATGGACACTTTAAATCGGATTAGTCACCTTTACCCAGGTTGGCTCTATGATTCCAGGCAGAAGGAGAGCAAAGGAATAACCCTGTTTTTTGTCAGGCCTCTCTCTTCTGTCCCCTGACACTACAGGCTCAACTTTAAACACTTTGTTCAAATCAACATGCAATGGCTTAACCTCCTAGATAAGCTGTCCCACACACACCCACTGCATATACAGAGCCCTGAATATGTGTGTGCTGATCTGTATGGCACTAGTAGCTTCAGTCCTTTTGAAGAAAAGATAAGATTTGGTGTCTTCAGCTAGCCACTTTCCTTGGTGCACTTACACTCCTGGATAGCAGAGCCAAACAACACAACTGGTCCAGATTATGTTAAGTGAAGCAGGCAAGATCTTTCTCAGCAAGGTGAGAGAACAATGATGTCTGTATACAGTGTCCCCAGAAATGGATGGCCTTACACTTTATCCCTGTTGCACTACAAGTGTCAGCAAGATGGCTACCAGCAATGTTGTCTGTATACAGTGTTCAATTAACTCCTTCTGTGGTGCAGTGTCCCTGTTTCCTGCAAATGGGCAAAAAGCCCCATCACCCGATCCTGCGATCAAGGGCCAAACGAACATCCTGGAACAGGCAGGCTCTCCTGGCGACCCGACTGGTCACCGCACACTGGAATGATTCACCGTCGGTACAGGTGCACCTGGATGTGCACCTGGGATCCCCCTCTCTCAGGCTGGATGTCCCCACTGGTGGTGGAGGCCCGAATCCCGCGGGGAGATCACCTGAGAGACAGCATCTCTCCCTCAGGTCTGACCTCTTCCTCCACCTCGTGCTGACTGAATTCTCCTCATAGAATCAAAATGGAGTCTCTCATTTCCTGTCAGCAGAGCATGCTGAGATCTGAAGTCCTGCCTCTTTAAAAGTCAGTGAGGCCGCTCTGTGCTGAGACTTCTTATTGCAGAGTCCTTTGAAGCTGCTTCCTGCAGCTTTGTACTGTCCCTCAGATAGACTGCTGTAACTGTGCCTTTAATTGGCTCCTCTCCTGCCAATAGGAGCACATAGGAGGAAAGCAGAGAGTGGGCAGATGCCTGTGTTAATGAGGAGAAGGACGGGGGACGAAGTCCCCTCACAGACATGACAGGCGCACTCTCTCTCTCAGGCTGGAAAGCCTGTGTGCATGCAGTCAGTGAAGAGAAAAGGGTGGAGGGGGAAGAAACTCCTCATAGCTGCAGGCACTCTGAACTTTCCCTGTCAGCTTATCTGTGTTAATGTAAGTCTTTATCTACAAAAATATTATAGAAAACAAAAAAATGAAATGTAACCCCCGCTGCCCTGCATGGCACAGGGTGCATGTGTGTAAACCAAGATTGCACCACATATCTACGGTATCACCACGAACATCAGAGAGCAATAATTTTAGCACCAAAGCGCACAGTTACTGTCTTGCCTATGGAGATTTTTCTATACCATGTTTTTTTGCAATATCCCACGCACACGCAGTTTTAAGACTTGACATGTTTGGTATCTATTTACTGTATGCAATCTAATTTTTTACATTTTACAAAAAAAAAAATGGTATTTTATTGTGTGTGTGTGTGTGTGTATATAATAAAATGTATTTTATTATATTTTTTCTGAAAATATACATTTAATAAACAGCTGCGCAATTATCGTGCAACATAAAAAATTATTACATTATTAAAAACTACAATCATTTTATTCTACAGGGTCTCTCCTTTCAGAAAATATATAATGTTCTGGGTGTTTTAAGAATTATTTAACCAAAAGTGCTGATTTTTACATGTGTGCAGAAAATGTAAAAATTGCTTGAGGCGAAGCAAGGACGTCAAAGGATTGCCATAGATAAGTGAACATGAGGTGCTGGATACACATTTTCGGTAAAGGATTGTATACTGTTTTTCTATCTATGGAATGTCAATATTCTGCATTGATCAATAAATAATGTATAAATATATATGAGCTACTTAGTGATGAATATACAGATGCAGACAAAGCCTTTGCAGATGTATGAACCGATTATTTTATGTCTAGGTAATAAAATATTTGTTTCAAAATAAACTTCATTTGAAATAACCGAGTTTTATTAATTTGTATCAGCCTATCTTTAACTATGAGGATAAACATTGGATAATTTCTGCAAAAATGACATTTGGAATAAAACTGACGGCAGAAATAACTCCTGAATCTGGCACTGAGCTCAGTCTATAAATGGGACGGATAAAAGCTGAACTCTGGGCACAAAAATGTTAATTTAAATAGTCACACAGCAAATAAATCCACTTTGTGTGAAGCAGATACTTTTGCACACCCAGATATTACAATGTAAAAGTAGCTGTGGAATCATCACTATGCTGTACATAGCCTGTGCAGAGAGCAGAGCTGTAGGAGGAGCCCAGAGGGCTCCACCCCTTTACTGGAAACTACAGGAGGGGCAGAGACAAGACCAGTCACCCCGCAGAAGGAGAGAGAGCAGCAGCGACTGGTCTTTATTACATGAAATCTCACATTGGATTACTGCTCAGAACTGGAAGAAACACACAAAGTACACCAAGATTCAAGAAAACACACATGATTAACGGATTTAGACAACAGAAACTTCCTGCAATAGAGACCGGTCACTGCTGCTCTCTCTCCTTGTGCAAGGTGACTGGTCCTGTCTCCACCCCTCCTGTAGTTTTCTGCAGGCAGCCTGTAGTGGGTGGAGCCTGCTGGCCTATCCCACAGCTCTTCTCTCTGCACAGGTTATGTATGGCACAGTGATGATGTCACTATTAGGTTTCCAAAAAATCATGATGTGTTATGATGCACGCTGACATTCTATACAAAGTATGTTGTAATGCACTTTAAAAACACGTGACATTGCACTTTAATGTATACCAACGCCCGGAGACAGGTGTTTTGATGGGTTTCCAACTATTTCAATGGAAAAAGCATCAGGGGTGTTGCATAAGGGATGTATTGGTGTAGTACCAGGGGTGTAACTAGAAATCACAGGGCCACATAGCAAAATGTTGTATGGGCCCGACACACAAAAAAATGAACAATGAATGTTGGCGCTTCAATCATCATGGCACCGTGGTTGGTATGGTGTCAGGATGATTGAAACACATTATTTCTATTATTACATTGTTATATAAAATAAAATAGTTCAACTTACCATAATGCAGAATCAGTGGGAGCCCTGAGCATGTCTCTTGCCAACGTCACCTGCCACAAGTTGCGGATTGTCACTTGCTACAAGTTGCGAATTGTCCACTTGCCACGTCACCTGCCACACATTGCGGATTGTCCACTTGCCACATCACCTGCCTCACATTGCGGATTGTCCACTTGCCACATCACCTGCCACAAGATGCGGATTGTCACCTGCCACAAGTTGAGAATTGTCACTTGCCACGTCACCTGCCACACGTTGCAAATTGCCCACTTGCCACGTCACCTGCCACACATTGCGGATTGTCCACCTGCCACGTCACCGGCCACACATTGCGGATTGTCCACTTGCCATGTCACCTGCCACACATTGCGGATTGTCCACTTGCCACGTCACCTGCCACACATTGCGGATTGTCCACTTGCCACACATTGCAAATTATCCACTTGCCACGTCAGCGGCCATAAGTTGCGGATTGTCACTTGCCACGTCACCTGCCACACGTTGCAAATTACCCACTTGCCACGTCACCTGCCACACATTGCGGATTGTCCACTTGCCACGTCACCTGCCCAAGTTGCGGATTATCCACTTGCCACAAGTTGCAGATTGTCACTTCATTTGCCACAAGTTGCAGATTGTCACTTTCCTGCTAAGGTGCTTCCTGTTTCCCAGTCTGAGTCAGGCAACAGAGAGATGATGTAATCTCTGTGCTGCCTGCACAGTGAGTGAGGGCGGAACTGCCGGGATGCAGGGCGGGCCCCGGGCAGTCAGAGATGATGTCATCTCTCTGCTCCACCACCCGCTGATTGGCCAGTCCACCCACTGAGCCTCCCAGCTGGCAGTGTCCCGTACATTCCCTCACCCGCCTGCCAAGCCGCCCAGCTGTGTCCGCTCGCACAGTCAGTGTGACTGTACGAGCGCCGAACGGACAGGCAGCTCGGCGGCTCACCCGACGCCCGTTCACTTGCACGCCGACTCACAGGGTCCTACTCGGCTGCAGGGCCCCATAGTGCCCGCGTGGGTCGCTATGGCGGAAGTTCCGCCACTGTGTAAAACCCCTTTCACACTGGGGCATTTTGCAGGCGCTATAGCGTTAAAATAGCGCCTGCAAACTGCCCTAAAACAGCTGCTCCATTCACTCCAGCGTGAAAGCCCGAGCGTTGGGCTGGCAGGGCGTCAGAAAAAGTCCTGCCAGCAGCTTCTTTGGAGCGGTGAAGGAGCAGTGAACTCACCACTCCTTCCCATTGAAATCAATGGGGCAGCGCTGTCATACCGCCGGCAAAACGTCGCTGCGGCAGCGTTTGGCAGGCAGATTTAAACCCTTTTTGGCCGCTAGCGGGGGTCAAAACCGCCCCACTAGCGGCCGAATAGCGCTGCTAAAACAACGGTAAAGCGGCGCTAAAAATAGCGCGCCGGCAGTGTGAAAGGTGTCTTAATGCAGCCAATGTTCTACAATGATCTCTATAGTGGAAAGGCAGGAGAATCTCGTTATTCTGCAATATAGCACCTGTCACAGTCATGCAGAACACTTAAAGCAGTATTAAACCCAAAACCAAAAATGTAAAATTTTGCAGCTTACCAATCATTAGACTGTTTTCACCTGGTGATCTGGCCAGTAACACACCTTTGTACTAGAGTAGATGAAGGAGCATAGGGGACACCTTTGGACAGCAGAATTGTCAGGCTGGGGGGTTGGGGGTAGATGTACTAACAGATTTAAATACACAAACAGATTGAAGCCAAACTCCAGCTAACACTATATAAGCAGTTACAGCAAACTGTTTTTTTTCTGTTGGGATAAAGGTTTTTCCATAAATAAATAAATGAAAATCACTGTAAACACCCTTGTCAGTGGTAACTGGTTTGGCTCAATTTGTAGTCTCATTGCAGATACAATCTACAAGAGAGCTTGTTTTTTGAAAAACAACAGACTTACTAGCTGGATCACCAGAGGAAAAAGTAAAAAAGAAAGCTAATGCAGACACCACATCTAAGAATTGGTAAGCTGCAATATAATAAATGTATGTTTCTTGGATTAATACTGCTTTAAAAATTAGGTCTGGTTATGACATGCCTAAGTTCCTTGAGAACTGAGAACTCGTAAGCTATTAGTTCCTGGTGATTTATTCACATGAAGTTTTTCTTTCTAATTAATAGCAAACTGCTCCTCAATCTGTACAGCATATGTGCAGAAATGTGTCTGGACTGCTGCAATCACAGTACAAGCTGTGGAATGGTTTACTAATGAACATCAACACCCTGATCCACAGAGCTCATACAGCGCATGCACAAGATCAGACAGGATGGTGATGCTGATTCCCATCTGCTGATGGCGACAGACCTCAGTGGGTGCAATGCATAGAAGACGGAGTACAAAAATAAGTTTATTGCTTGTCATTTAAAGATTGCATTGCTGTGGTCAGGTAAATGAATGGGGTCCCATTTAAGGAATCAAAATATAAATTGTCTCCCCCAGAGGTCAATATCTGTATCTGTTGGCAATATACAATATATACATTGTGCTAACCTCCGTTATGTGTGCTCAGTGTTTTTATTATTTGCTATGACAAATATATATACTTCAGAATTCTCCAGCAATCTCCAGCACAGAGTACAGAGTTCCAGACATCACCCAGAAGTCCCAGGCCCTGCCTTGTATTATTCGTCATAATGCTAGCTGGATTTCCCCAAAGATCCTGGAGATGAGCTGCTGCTGTGGTGTTGTGTGGATGGACTCTAAACCTTACATGATCTGGAATGAACATTCTATAGACTTTTATGAAGTGGATGGACTTTTTATGGATTTGCTTATGTTCCCAGTACCTCCAGTGGCTGATATAGCCTGTTATGTGTAGATAGATTATAGGGTTGCTTTTGCACCATTGTTGGTATATCTGTGTCTCTATTCCATATGGTTGCCATACACACGTCATTAGCAACCCAGAGTTTCTTCATGCGCTCTAGGAGTCACCAGCTTCCTCAATAGGGATGCCACTCAACCTTTGTACTTGACTCAGTTCCTACGTAATGGATTTCTAACTAATAGCTTAAAGGCATAGTTCACCTTTACTAAAAAACTGCCTATGCACATAAGGGATGTTTGTAGTTGAAAACTGTGCAGCTTTGACCAAAGTTGAATAATGCCCTTTGCATAGGCATAGGTAATTTACGTACCACACAAAGCCTGACTGGAAAACTTCTAGGACGTTCCTAAGAGAAGCCAAGCTGTTACTGTTCACCTCCACCATCACAGAAGCAAGCTCTTTCCATGATTCAAACCTCCTCACATGTCCTTTCTCTCCCCTAATACAGTAGCTCTGAGCTAAGTGTTTAAGAGCTCACTCCTGTGATGGTGGAGTTGAACAATAATAGCTTGGAGTCTCTTAGCAACATCCTAGAAGTTTTCCAGTCAGCCTTCATGAGGTACACAAATAGCTTACACCTATAGCAAGGGTATTATTCAACTTTGGTCAAAGTTACACAGTTTGTCTCAATTGATCTAAAATTAAGAAAATCCAAAATTTAATAATAGAAAAAAAAAAATAGAATTTTCCCCCCTCACAAATACGATGACAGGTGGGCAATATTCTGCATGGGGAAAAAAAGAAAAGATCAGGGGAAGGAGACACATGCTACCAGTTGCTCACTGATATACATGGATCCAAAGCTACCAAGACCAAACGCTTACCAGGACTGAGTACTGTCCTGTCATAGGATTGGAATAGTGGGGGAAACCCTCTTCCCTCCTAGTCCACCAAACAGGAATGTGCGCCAAAGGACAAGAATTCTGCCCTTACAACGTCCCTCTGCAGGGCCCTCCATTATCCAATGGAAAGTGGGGCTGGGGGGGGACACACATTCCTTTGGGGCGCATTCCTGTTTGGTGGACTAGGAGGGAAAAAGGTTTCTCCTACCATTACCATCCTGTGACAGGACAACTGGCAAGTGTTTTCATATTTAGTCTTGCAGGATTCTTCATCTTTTCAACCTAATCGTTCTCTTCGCTCCTCCCAAGACCTCCTGCTCTCAAACTCCCTTGTCACCTCATCCCATGCTCGCCTCCAGGACTTCTCCAGAGCCTCCCCCATCCTCTGGAATGCTCTACCCCAATCCGTCCGATTTTCTCCTACTTTATCCACTTTCAGACGATCCCTGAAAACTCATCTCTTCAGAGAAGCCTATCTGGCCCCCACCTAACAACTGTACATTTATCTTCTCAATCAGCACATCACCCACAGTTATTACCTCTTGTATCTCTTGACCTTCCCTCTTAGATTGTAAGCTCTAAGGAGCAGGGCCCTCTGATTCCTACTGTATCAAATTGTATTGTATTTGTACTGTCTACCCTCAAGTTGTAAAGCTCTACGTAAACTGTTGGCGCTATATAAATACTGTATAATAATAATAATAATAATAATAATCTTTTTAGTCCTATGTAGGAGTAGCCTGTTAGCTATTCCCTATAGACTGATGGAACCTTTCGTGAATACCAGTGGAGTGTGTGCCGAGGGAACATTCCCTACCTGTTGTATTATGTGTGAGAGGGGAAATGTGTGTTTTTTTTTCTATTATGTTAATGTTGTATTTTGCTGTTATCAGTGTTAATTTTGGCAGCGATTTTTGATTTAGTTTTAGTCTTAGGACTAAAATGGCATTTTATTTTAGTCCTATTTTAATCTTTTGCAAGTGTTTCAGTATTTAGTCGACTAAATCTCCAGTACATTTTAGTCGATTAAACTCATTTTAGTTGTCTAAAATCGAATGGGTGTAGTTAAATTGTAATGTATTATTTAAGCATTTCTCTAAACTCATTATATACTGCTGCTGGAGTGAAAAATCAAATATGTTGTTATTAATGGTTGGGTTTGAACATGCACTACAGACACAGATTTAGTCGTTATATAACGCCTTTATTTAAGTAAAACTGTTTCGTCAAGAATATTGCTGTTTTGACAAAAGGGTAACGAAAAAATACCCCCCAAAAGAACCCAAAAATAATAACTCTTTGCGTGACTGTCATGTCAACAGTAAAGCATCCTGAGACCATTAATGTGTGCGGTTGGCTGCCTCTCAGCCAAGGGAGTGGTGGGCCCAAAAACATCCTCAGGCTCCAAGAACAACTTGTCCTAACCATTTAAGAACAGTTTGGTGATAAACAATGCCTTTTCCAGCATGATGGAGCTTCTTACCATAGGGCAAAAGTGATAACTAAGTGGTTTGGGGAAGTGGGAACAAAAAAATGAAATTTTGGGTCCATGGCCAAGAAACTACCCAGACCTTAATCCCTTTGAGAACAAGAGGCTGGTGAGTGAACCAAAAAAACCCACAAATTCTGACAAGCTGCAAGCATTGATTATGCAAGAATGGGCAGTGCCACTGCCAGTGCCAGATCAGTCAGGAATCAGGATGTGGCACAGAAGTTGATTGACAATGACATCATGCCATGTTGCCAGGCCCAGGGAGAATTGCAGCAGAGGTCTTGAAAAAGAAGGGTCAACTCAAGTCAACACTGCAAATATTGACTCTATGCATAAACTTAATGTCATTGTCAATAAAAGCATTCGACACTTATGGAATGCTTTACCAGATACAATGATCTGACACAAATGTCAGATCATGTATACCAGATACATCTGACACAAAAAGATCTAAAAACACTGAAGAAGCACTAGCAGACATTGTCAAAATTAAAGTGGAGGGCCACCCTAAAATAGAAAATAGCATCAAAAATCGTAAAAAAATAATAAAAAAAACAGAGAAATTGAGAAAAAAAAAAAATTTTGTTGCTAGGCAATCTTCCTAATCTGCCTCTTCCTATTCCGCGGCGTGACCTGCTCCTCGGTGAGCAGCCCCGTTGCCTTCTGGGAACTGTGTGTATCCCAGAAAACCAAGGAGCCATTCACAGAGCACCGTGCCGCAAGGCTCCACTGCCTGGTTCCCTTTAGTTAGGATGGCGGCGCCGGCAGCCGATCCGATGGACAGATCGGCCTCGGGGGGGGGGGACGACATCGCTGGCTCACTGGACAGGTAAGTGTCCTTATTAAAAGTCAGCAGCTATAGTGTTTGTAGCTGCTGACTTAAAAAAAAAAAAAAGGGCGACCTTTAATATTGGTGTCATTTTGGCCATAGCTGTACATGTACATGGCCAAATACAGCACACACAGACAGCAGCACACTGCACAGGCACTGTTACTGCCAGTCTGGCACAGGCACAGCATAATAAACCAATACTTGAGGGTAATGCTTATTTCTACAATAAGAATAAGTTTACTGTCAGTTTATTATTTCAACAGTTCTAATTCTCAGATACATTCAAAGAAAAAGTGCACAGTCTACAATAATGATGCCATTAGTGTGTGCATTTACTGGAATATAGCAGTCACCACTTTTTATCAACTCCTCTCAATCTCTCAGCATTCGCAATGACAATAATAGAGGTAAATATCAACTAAAAGTCTACTGGGGCAGGACCCCGGCGTAAGGTAAGGCTCAAAGGCTGCCCTATTTGACCGTCCATAACCGTTTCTGATCTATTTTTCCTTTTCGTTAGTGTGATATTTACCTATATTGTCAAATTTGACAATGCTAAGAGAGAGAGTACAAGAAAAGTTGATAAAAAGTGGTGGTTGTTGTTATTGTTCCACATACTAATGGCATTTGCAGCCTAAGGCTCAGCCTGTGCATTTTTCCTATGAATTTAATTGACAATTAAAATTGTTGAACTATTTATTCTTCCTATCGCAATAAGCACAACCCACAAGTATTAGGTATGTTTCTTATGTTAGAAATACCTGAAGAGAATAATAAAACACTCCTATTTGTTTCAATTAATTTTAAGGAAAGCACTTTGTGCCAACATGACCCTTGCTCTATTCCCCCGACCTCTAGAGAGGTCACCTGTAACACTGAATACCCTCTCTGCAAAGACTTGAGAAGCTGGCATAGCCAGCAGGTCTAATGCAAAAGGTTTTAGCTGGTGATAAAAAGTGTCACTCTTTGACAGCCAAAAATCTGTTGCGGTGTCCTCACTGATGGCAACTTAGTGCAAAAGCTCTTCCTTATATTTTCTGATCTGCTGCTCTATGCTGTTTGGGGAGATCCTCTGCCTGGGTCTTCTACAGCATTTAGAAAGAAACCGAAAGACAGAAAAGACTGGCTGACCGAAAGACTGGCTGCTTAGATGTGGATGCCGGTGGCGGTGCTTCTTCCACTTCCTTCCTTCTTCCACCACATCATCTTCTTCAGACAATTCCTCATGTTGTGTGTGGCAATGTGGATTTTCTTGCGGCCTACTCCTCTGCCTTTTTAAGCAGTTCCTGAATACTCTCATTCGCCACATCAACAAGTGTTTTACAGATGATGGGGTTGCCAAAACAAGCAGCTGCTGCAAGTGGAGAGAACATTTTGTCAGTTGGATCTAAGAATGAAGCAAAACGTTGGTTCACACTCCCTTTCATTTTCTGTGCAATTGTAGGAAGGTCTTGGTAGCTAGTGTTCTGTTTAAAGTCCTCAAGATGGCTGAGCAGATCAAAGAGGGCATGGGCAGCCAGGGACATGGACATGGTGTCACTCTGGAGGGTTTTAGTATCTTCTGCAAAAAGCAGCAGTAGGTCATGCAATGAGGGAGCAAAATGTCCCATCCAATGTTTGTGATTTGGCAGACTGGCTCTTTCAGTTTGAGGAGTCTTGCAATTATGTTGAATGTACTTGACCAGTGTGTGAGGCAATCATTTATAAGAATAAGGCCACAATGCTCCAATAGCTTCTGTGTTGCAATTGAAGACTTGTGGAAGAGGTTCACTATTGATCTTGCTTTATCAAGTATTCTCTTCACACTTGCCTCCTTATGCACCATGCGGACCACAAGTTGCAAGGTATGCACCACACATGGTGTCCGGTCTATGTCTATCTGTTGGTACCTAACAAGTGGAACACACAGCCAAATAATCATAAAGTATAGAAAAGGTTTCTGTTCCATTCTGTTATTTTAACACTTAACATCTTATGGGAATACTTTTACAGTACACAAGACTACAAATAAAGTGGAAAAATAACAAATATGCAGCCCATAGAGTAGAGCAGATAGCGTATCAGCGTTTGCCATTTTTTGTGTTCAAACAAATGACTCCTGAACGCGATTTTATGGCATTCAGAAAACAGCCCATAAACTCCACTGCAGATAAACATCCAAAAAAAAGCTATGTGTTGTTCACAGTAAGCAATCACATCCTTAATTCTATTTTCTCAGATCTTCTTGAAAATCGAACCTGATTTCAGTTTTGCCTTCTTCCAGTTTTTATGAACATTGCCCAGTGAGGTTGGCTATTGTCCAGTCTAAGGCCTGGTATTGGCTGAATGAAAAACGAAAAAAAAAAAACCTGACGGATTAGTGCTCTGACATTGGACTGCCTATCACAGGGTAATGCACTGTAATAGCCAATCTTACTGGGCAAGTGCAAAGGGCACCATCTTGTGCAAGGCAGCACACTCACTGATTTTTTGTTAACCCAGGATACTAGAAGAGAGAAGTGGTACTGTGCAGAGTCTATACATACAGAATGTACCTATAAACTTTTGAGCTTGAGAATGAGGGGCATGACAAGGAAGCAGTATCCTGCGGCGCGTGCAGCGCGCCACTGCAAAAAAGTGGTTGTGGCCAAACATGATACTGGGAGGGTCTTAAGGGACACGGTTTAACAAAACCTGCTCCTTATAACTATAAAATATGCTGAGGCTGAGCCTTCCACAACAGCAATTATGGAAGACTCAGTCCAGCGCCTCAATCACCAACTTTGCCAGCAGTTGCCACAATCTCAGATACCAGTAGAATGACAGGAAGAAATTCTGCAGCACTGCAGTTCTAAGCTAGCCTGACTAAGGAGGACACAAGGGAAAGAGGAACACACCTAGTGACCCGGGGTGGACTGGGGGGGGGTCAATGGATAGCAGCAGCACTTCAGAACATCATCCACATCTACGTCCACGTGGCAGGCTGGTGGCTAACAGCACCCTTAAGGGTCCAGCTCCTCACCCAAGTGGCACTCAAAGGTGGGAAGCGGCACTGCAAGGAGGCAGAGCCAATGGAAATAGAGAGGACCGGTGGGCAGGTAGATGCCGGTCGCTCGCACTCTGCTCAGTGCTTCCTCCTGTCCTGGTGGCTGCAGCTGGACAAGTCAAGAAGACATGATCTCATATAAAGGAGCCTCGAGGCACTGCACTACTTGTGGTGATTTCAGGTGTGACTTGCATAGACATCTGTACATGAAGCCACACACGTCTTTCAAGTCACACCTGAAGTTGTACTCACATGTGGCTTTGAAATCATGCGATTTCAGATGAAGTTGCACGATTTCAAAGCCGCAGTCAGTGTGAACGAGGACTCAAAGGAGATGATTAAACAGAACCACCCCTTGACCACTTACCTCTGAAAGAACATATCAGCTGCATCGTTGACTACACATTGCCGTGACATCAATGCTTAGCTTCATAGTGCCAACATTAAACTTGACCATTGATGTCACAGTAGCCGCAGCCACAAGTCAAATGCACAGATAATCAGAGCCTGCAGATGAATTACAGGAAATGACCAGAGACTGCGGCTGTGAATACAGATAATGACCAGAGACTGCGACTACAAAGAATGACCAGAGACTGCGGCTGCAACTACAGGAAATGACCAGAGACTGTGGCTGCGACTACAGGGAATGACCAGAGACTGCAACTACAGGAAATGACCAGAGACTGCGGCTGCGACTACAGGAAATGACCAGAGACTGCAGCTGCGACTACAGGAGATGACCAGAGCCTCCTCTCAGATGTACAGGGGAGGCACTCTCAGCTCCTGTCTGCTCTGAGCCTCCAAGCACATACAGGCTACATGGAGGGGGGCGGGGCAGGGTCAGAGCATCAATGGAGCTCCCGGCCCCGCCCCTCCCTGCTGACAGAGCCTCCCTCAACCCAACAGCCCGGGCCGGTGCACCCCGGTGGTCGGACGGTGTAACAGCAGGCTCAGACAGCACACAACAGGGTGTGTGAGTCAGTGCCAGCTGAGTGTGGCGATGTAGTTGAAGCACACATAACGTTACTACTTCTGCATTGATGTTCTGGGGGGATTTCAACCCCCAAACCCCCCTTAGCTACGTCCCTGCCTCCCAGTGACCACTGACCACATCCTTCTACATATTTGGTGAGATACTTAAATTCGGGGAAAGCAGCAGCTGATAGATATTATGAAATCAATTCACTCGCTCTTATTAAAATTCAGTTCACAACATAGACAGACAAACAAACACCTTCTACTTCAGAATAACAAAAAGGTATGAAATCTGCAAGAAAGTTTGTAAAAAAAAATCTCTGCAATGCCAATGTATAGAAGACTGTTACCAAAAAGTGGAGTTAAGTTTTGCTGTGCTTACCTTTGTGTGAATTTCAGGATGAGTTGTCCACAAATGACGCTTCAAGTTTGTTGTATTTTTACCAGCGAGTGTCGCTCCACATGGGTTGCAAAGAGTCTTGTTGTCCTTAAAGCGGTGTTCCCCCCCCCCCCCAAAAAAAAATTAAAAGCCAGAAGCTACACATACTGCAGCTGCTGGCTTTTAACAATAGGACACTTACCCGTCCTGGAGTCCAGCGATGTCGGCACCACAGCTGATGTCTCCATCAGCTGTCGGGTGCTACCACCGCCTTTGCGGGTAAGGGTACCCGGCAGTGTAGCCTTACGTGTTCACGCCGGGAACCCTACTGCGCATGCGCAAGGCCCCGCTCCTCTCTCCTACTGGCCCGGCGACAGGGAGAGGAGGAGGGAGGAGGAGGGAGCCCCGCGGTGATGTCACGGGCCGCGGCCCGGACTCCCGGAAGTGGGAACAGGATACCTGTCAAAGAGGTATCCTGTCCCCCCTCCCCCCCGAAAGGTGCCAATTGTGGCACCGGAGGGGAGAGGAGACAAATGAGTGGAAGTTCCACTTTGGGTGGAACTCCGCTTTAGCATCAAATGTAAAATACAGCCATAGATCTTCTCTTCTCTTCCTACCAGTGACAGTCACAGAAGCCGTCATTTTCGGTATAGTTTGGAGATGTGGACGGACGGTGGGGAGGAACCGGAAGCCTGTAGCTGGAGAGCACTGTGCACAGTGCTCTCGACGGTGGTCTGAGTAGAGTAGGCCTGTAAAATTTGGAAATAAATGGCATGCAGCACACACAGTGCTGAGCCTGGATGGTGGTCTGAGGGATGGCCTATAATCGACAGTGCAAAGAGGCCTGGATGCCACTGCCTGTCAGAGGAGGCCTGCACAGTTGCACTCGCACTATTGCACAGTGTGCTCTGGACAGACGGTGGTCGTCTGAGGGGAGGGGGGGCCTCAGGCCTGCTGAACCACAATTATTGTAGTGCAAAATACTGCACTAGTCTGCACTCACACGGTCTGCTCTGCCTCTGGGAGGTGGGAGTCAGGAGGACTTGGGAGGCTCAGGCCTGTAATGCACACAGTGCCGCTTGCCTCTCACTCACACTATCTCGCACTCTCTGAGTCGTCACGGTGGCACAGTGCTTACTGATTGCGGATTGCAGAAGTAGGCGGAGCTCCGTAAGAAAAACGGAAGTTGGTAAACGTCCCTCCTTGTCATTTTTGTCTCGTTGTTGTTCGATAATGAAAACAGATCGGATCTTCGTCATAGTTTCATAGTTTTCGTCAGTGGACGAAAATGTGCTGTACTTTTAGTTTCCGTTTCGTTTTCGTTACTGTAAAAATGCCGCTGACAAAATCATTGACAAATACGTTTTCGTTGACGAAATTAACACTGGTTGTTATAGACCTATTGAGACCACTCTATTGTGGAATGGATGTCTTTGTAACCCTTTCACTGCCAGTCCTGATGAAGTAGATTTATTTATATGGAAAGAGGTGACAGAAACTTGCTACTTGTGAAATGGAATACCTAATATAAATAAAAATATATATGGTCATTTACAAATATCCTAGAAAAATCAGTGTTTGGTATCTAACGTGTAATTCTTTTATTTTTGTGTACATGTGCTGGGATTAATACATTTGGAAATATTTTTATCCATATGTGTTTAGTCTGTGCTGCGTCTTGGATGCCATCTAATAACGTCCCTGGATTTTGGGATGAAATATAGATATTGGAATACTTTTACCACCCCTCCTATTAATGCTTGGGTGTTTGAGCTTTGCCATATCATGGGATTAGAACAATGAGACGCCCAATATCATGACACATATGACACATTTATGGAGAAATGGAGGCCTTGAATGGGTTTCATCAATTCCTCAGATTTAAACATTCTGTCATGAGCTTCCCAACTGCTTTTTCACACATTGCCTTACTCTATGGACTGCCTCCCCCTTTCCTGTCCCCCTTCTTTCATCCTCCCGCTCCCCTCTATTTCCCAATTTATATCTGATAGGATAAAAACCCCCCAACTTCCCCCCATTTTTTCCCCCCTTTTTATTTTTGCTTTGACCCCTTTTTCTCCTGTGCTTGGTCTAATTACATCAGATTTTATTTCTCATATGGACACATGGATGGAGGAAAGAAATGACCATTATTATGTACACATACTCCTCTGACATGGTGATGTTCCTTGACATATTTTCAGGGCCGTCTTTACCATGGGGCAAAAGGGGCAGCTGCCCAGGGCCTAGTCATTGCTGTGGGGCCCTAAGCAGCTGCCATCGGTTTGTGTGGAGGGAGACTGTCATGACATTAGGAAGCTCAGCGGCACATATCTAGTGCTGCACACAGTGAGTAGGAGGTGCCTGGAAAGTTTTGACAGGCGGAAAGCAAAACGTCAGTGTATGCGAGGAGGAGAGCTGTCAGCACCGAGTTAAGTAGCGTCTTGCCGACATGTGTAGCTCTGTATTAGTGGAGGAATGGATGGCTGTCAGAAACCCTGATGTTGAGTTGGAGCAGGGATGGCTTGCCAAGAAGATCGGGTAAGGCTCTCATACTCAATACACCCAGTGGCCAGATGGGGAGGGATCGAGGGGAGTCCCAATGCTCCAAAGTGTGGAATCCAAGTACAAAGAGAGCGATCTCTGGTCCCGATGGTCAGGGGAGGAAGACAGAGCAAATCAGTCTGGAACGGAGTGACATGAACAAGTGCGAAGCTTACTTCTGGAAACTGAAAAGCAGTGATGATCACAGGCAGACAAAGGGCGGTCAGAGGACCGCAAAACAATAGGAGACAAATGTAGGACTAAATGTTTTGGCAATCTCCCCTTCGTCAGGTCACATGACCATCGGGACCGAAGAGCGATCTCTTTGGGCTTGGATTCCACACTTTGGAGCATTGGGACTCCTCTCGATTCCTCCCCATCTGGCCACTGGGTGTATTGAGGGTGAGAGCCTTACCCAATCTTCCTGGCAAGCCTGCTCCAACTCAGCATCAGGGATTCTGAAAGCCATCCATTCCTCCACTAATTCAGAGCTACACATGTCAGCCTTGAGTTTTTGTGTTATCCAGGCATCTTTCATTTGACTAATTATTTGTGACTATCAATGGATACAAGTGTTATTCAAGTTTTATACTTTTTTATTTTATCACAATGTTGGGTTATTAATTTACTGGATCAGTGCTCCTTGTTTTGAATTTTATTTTTGTTGTAAGAGTGAGCCCGTTTGGTGAAGCTTGCCGTAGCTTGGCTTTGCTTTGTTATCACTGCTCTGTCCTACTCCTGCCTGACATACTAAGCCCTAAGGTGGTAACTAACTCTGCCCCCGCCGCCTCTCAGCCATTCAGCATTCAGCACTATACTGTAACCCACCCCCTTCATCAGCCGGGCCACATATGACTCAGAAGAGGTAGGCTGGATGAGAATGGGCGGGAGTCAGGACTGTGCATTGCTGAAAGCTATAGTTTTAAAATTTTTAGTTGCTCCTGGGAGTTGTTGCAGAGTCAGTTTCATATGTCCAAATGTTTTACATACAAGGGACAGTTTCAATATATGGAGATGAAGGTGCCTTCAGATTGATGACATATATAGTATATGTTTGATTATCTCCTGTAGTACATCCGCAGTCTCTGATTATCTCCTGTAGTACATCCGCAGTCTCTGATTGTCTCGTGTAGTACATCTGCAGTCTCTGGTTGTCTCCTGTAGTACATCTGCAGTCTCTGGTTGTCTCCTGTAGTATATCTGCAGTCTCTGGTTGTCTCCTGTAGTACATCCGCAATCTCTGATTGTCTCCTGTAGTACATTCGCATTCTCTGGTTGTCTCCTTTAGTACATCCGCAGTCTCTGACTGGCTCTTGTAGTACATTTGCAGTCTCTAACCATCTCTTGTAGTATGTCTGCCACTAAATAATATGCACAACCCTTTGGTGTGTCAGGGGCTGCAGTTGAGACCCCCAGAATCTCATCAGTTAACCATACTGTAGTAGAAAAGCTATACTGTATGTCCAAAAATTAAATGGAGTATATGAGTGTCAGATCAAGACCTTTGTGACATAAAGTGGCCATTTCACATGTACTGCAGTCCCTTCTGCCCCTCTATAGCCGCGTACACACGAGCGGAATGTCCGACAGAAAAAGTCCAACGGAAGCTTTTCATCGTATATTCCGATCATGTGTGTGCCTCATCTGACTTTTTTTTCGAAAATTCTGACGGACCTAGAAATGGAACATGTTCTAAATATTTCCAACGGAACCAATTCCTATCGGGTTCCGACGGACCAAAACCGACGCATGCTCTGAAGCAAGTACGAGACGGAAGCTACTGGCTATTGAACTTCCTTTTTCTAGTCCCGCCGTAAGTGTTGTACATCACCGCGTTCTTGACGGTCGGACTTTGGTCAGACTTTGGGTTGACCTTGTGTAGGCAAGACCGCTTGAGTTCCGTCGGAGAAACCTTTGGAGTTTATTCTGACGGCAAAACCGGTCGTGTGAACGTGGCATAAAAGGTGATCCACGGTGGATCGCTTTGCAGAGGCAGTTTGCAGGCATTCAGGAGGAGATACTGCATTTGGCTTGTGGTTGGAGTGACTGACTTCAATGGGCAAGTTTGATAGGTGACACCGCCTATGAAACTTGACATGTCTTGGGGGCCCAAGAAAATGTTTGCCCAGGGTCCAATCAATATTAAAGATGGGCCTGCATATGATCTACTTAGTTAGTAGTCAATCTCTGTTGTTGACTTAGCAGAGATCAGAGTTATTTGGCATTTGATGTACCCCCTCCTCCTTTCTCTTTCTGTGCCCTAAATTACTTGGTTTAAAACAATAAACACTGGTTACGAAAAAAAAAGATTGTTATATAACCAAGTTAAAAAGCAGCCATTGTACCGACTCATTACATGATGCTTAGTACCTTCAAATACTAATATAGAACAAAAAGCATGTCTGCAAAAAACTCTAATATAATCATTTATCAATAAACTGCTATTCTTTTGCAAATAAATCTTATATAACTAATAATCAACAAATACGTTATATTAATTTGTGATTACATAAGATTTATTTGCCCATAAATAGCACTTTATTGATAACAGATTTTTTAGGTTTTTGCACAATTTTTTACTTCTATATTAGTATTTGACGGTATTAAGCACCATGTAATGAGTTGGTACAAGGGCTGCTTTTTAACTTAATGATTATACTTAATTGGGACAGCAGGCCACACCTTGCCCCTAACCTTAGTTCCCCAGGTACCACCATAAAAACTTATTAATAGGAAAAAAACACACATACATCATATATGGCAAAAAATGGCCGCGGTAATTTTATTGGTTACAAAAAATTCATATAAATAAACATAATAATTCCAATTTTCCAAATGAAATTAAATATTTAACAGCAAAACCTTTGCCCAGTTTTCAGAACACGGGCTACTCAACCTTTATTTACAAAGAAATACATCCCCCCCGGAATCCGGGGTGACCCAACCACATAAAATACACCGCGACGGGGAGGGAGGGAGGGAGTTTCTTCTCTTCCAGGTCTGCAAGAGGAAGTACAGACCCTCAGCAGCCCCTTTTATCACTTCTCCCAGGAATACCAGAACCTTCCCTGGGATCTGATTGGGCCACCTGCAACTCAGGTATGCATTTAAAGGCACAGCACACTAAATACCTGCTAACCTAAACTATCACCAGGGCTGGGTGACCGCCGTCCCAAAAAAGGGGGCTCTAATGGTGCGCCCCCTTTTAAGTATGGGACAGCAGGCCACACCTTGCCCCTAACCTTAGTTCCCCAGGTACCACCATAAAAACTTATTAATAGGAAAAAAAACACACATACATCATATATGGCAAAAAATGGCCGCGGTAATTTTATTGGTTACAAAAAATTAATATAAATAAACATAATAATTCCAATTTTCCAAATGAAATTAAATATTTAACAGCAAAACCTTTGCCCAGTTTTCAGAACACGGGCTACTCAACCTTTATTTACAAAGAAATACGTCCCCACCAGCCGGACTTGTGCAACCAGGCCGGCCTACCCCAAATACGCGGCCCTCTCAATGCTGCTTTGCAAGCCAAGATTAAAGATATCTGCACCTACATCTGAAAGGTGGACCCCATCCTGCCTATAAAGACCTGGGATGCCCCCTTCCAGACCCACGTGCCTATAAGAAAATCCCCCCAAAAGTAGAATAAATTTTGCCAACGTCCGATTGACCCTCTTCCTCATCTTCTCCATTACTTTGGAAAACGGGGAAGACAGCCAAGCGAAACGGGGAACAATTTCTGAAAATACAATGATCGTACCCGGGGAAGTCAAATGGAACCTATACAGATCCTGTTTAATCATAAATAAAAGGTCTAAAGTACGAACTGAACCCAAATCATTGCCTCCCAGATGGACTATCAAAATTGAAGGCGGTGGCCAAACCTGATGTAACTGAGACAAATGAAAAAATAAATGTTGCCACCACAAACCTCTTATTCCTTTCCAATACAGATTGAAGAATTCCAGCAGTAACGATAGGTTGACAGAATACCTGCGTTGGGCCGCACGTTTCCAAGCCCAATATATGTATGAGTGGCCCAGAATCCAAACACAATGCTGAAAACCTGGAAAATTAAAGTGACAAGTTAGGTCTAATATATCTCTTAAAACAGTTTGACCTCCACCTTCCCAAACCCATTATGGTTTTTGGCTGGCAACCCCTTTTCAGCAGCGTCAGACGCTGCTCCTATTCTGAATGAATGTGAGGAAAACTTGAAATCTTGTAGACCCAATTTCCCAAGACAGCGTTTCAGAACATAAGCAAATTGGTACCTAGTTAAAGGAGACTGGTCCCAATGACTGAGAAAATGAGTCGCCCCCGACGGACGTGCGGCGAGGAAACCGGTAACTAGTGCCACCGGACAAACTGAGGCGTCACTCCATGCCGACACTGTCACCCATTCCCCCCGCCCCAGCTGGTCCGTTTTCGACCGTCTCAGAAAAACCTGCACACGACCGTGGTCAACTAGCACATGCTCCGACCACAAACCCAAGGAGCTCAGCTTGGATCCAGGAAGCAGGTCAGAAACCCGAAAGGCACCAAAATAAAACAACACAAAAGTTACTTTAAACAGCAAAGCCTCATAGCCGCTAAAACATACCCCCAATGTGGCATCGCACAAGCGCCTAAGCAGAGATAAACCAATAGGACGCCTGTCATCTGGGACAAAAGTTGATCTTCGATAGCCTTTCAAGGCCTGCCTTACCAGGAAAAAACTAGAGCAGGACGGAAGACCCCTCATCCTGAAGAAAAATGATACTCCTGCCAGGGTCTTAGCCAGAGAACCATAAGAGGGCTGGCCTTCCATTAGAAAAGCCAAAAAGGCCAAAACAGCCTGCTCCTCGGGAGACTCCCAATCAAAACCCGCATTTCCAGCGAATAGCATCCACTTCCTCCAAGCCACGGAGTAGTCTGCCCAAGTACGGGAAGAAACTGAGCATTTAACAGCATCCATCACTCCCGCTAAATTAGCTCCCACAAGTACGCCGGGCATTGCGTTCCTTCCGCGTCCGCCCCTGGGAGCAGCTCCCGAAAACGCTGCATCTGGAAACGGGAAAGAGAGTCAGCCAGATTATTCAAAACCCCCGGCGTGTACTTCGCCTTGATCCAAATGTTAAATTTTTTACATAAAAAGACTAAATGCCGCAAAATCTTAACCACCCAGAGAGAGCTGGAAGAAAGACAGTTGACAACGAAGAGGACCCCTTTATTGTCCGTTTGGCAAAAAACTCTCCCCAAAGTGCCACGGCCACTAAAACTGGAAAAAGCTCTAACAGCACGACATTCCTAGTAGCCTTCATTCGAATCCATGCCTCCGGCCAAGCCCCAGAGCTCCAATGCGATCCCCAAATTGCCGCAAAACCCTTGGAGCCTGCCGCGTCAGTGAACAGACGAAAATCAGGAGCAAAGATAAAATCTGATTGAAAAAAGGAACGCCCGTTAAAAGTCGCCAAAAAATCAGCCCACACTACCAAATCATCTTTGAGGGAAGCCGTTAAATGGATGTGAGCAAAAGGAGATTTCAAACCTGCAGTTGCCATGTACAATCTCCTAGAAAAAATCCTCCCAACTGGCATGATTTTTCCAGCAAAAGCCAGGAGACCTAATAATGACTGCATCTCCTTCAATAACACCTTACGTCTCCGCAAAAATACTGCAATAAGGTTCCTCATCTTGTCTACCTTAGCCTGCGGCAAACTAAATTCTTCCACCTCGGTATCGATCAATATACCTAAAAACTCCATGGAAGTTGCAGGATAACAAGTTTTCTCGGCAGCCAGAGGAACCCCAAAATGTTCTGTAACAACCACAAATAACTGCAGAAGACGAGAACAGATGTCAGAATTTGCCAAGCCGATAAACAAAAAATCATCTAGGTAGTGTGCAATCGAATCCTTTCCAGACTCAAAACACATAACCCAATGAATGAAAGTAGAAAAAGTTTCAAAATATGTACAAGACAAAGAACATCCCATAGGAAGACATTTGTCAAAAAAAAATAAAACCCGTCAAAATAAAAACCCAAAGAACTGAAAGCTGCCGGGGCAATGGGTAAGAGCCTGAAAGCCGACTTCACATCGGCTTTTGCCAACAATGCCCCCCGGCCGCATGCTTTAATTTTGCCCACTGCTTCATCAAAAGTTGCATAAGCGACTGAACACAGCGAATCATCAATCTCGTCATTCAACGAGCCCCCTTTCGGGAAAGAAAGATGCTGTATTAAACTAAATGAATTCGGTTCCCTCTTGGGGACCACACCTAGCGGTGAGATGCGAAAATCACTAAAAGGGGGGAATTTAAACGGGCCAGCAATGCGACCTTCTGCAATTTCTTTGGAAACTTTTTCCCTCACTACTTCAGGAAACTGCCTAACTGACTTCAAATTATCCACAATAGTACAACCAGAGCCAGTAAAAGAAGGGAGAGGAAAACCAAAAGAAAACCCTTCAATTAGTAAAAGCGCTTTCTCCCTGCTTGGGTATAGATCCAGCCAGGGGGCGCATGTTTTCCAGCCTCACTGGGGTGCAGGCTCTTGGGAAAAATATCGCGCTGAGACGGGACCCCCACCGCTGTATTCCTAAAACATTTCACCACAGGATGGGGCCCTGCGCAAAAAGAACACTCATGTCTATACTTACAAGAAGTATTAAAACGACACTGACTCTCATTGAATGAAAAACACCAACCCCTGCGATACCCTGGCGAAACCTGAGTACCCGGATTAGCAGGGAACTGCCGCGTACTAGGCACTCTCTGAGGCAAGATTAAATTAAGCCATAGGCCCACGTCTTTCATTCCCCATCTTAAAGATGGGTGGACCGCTAGCTTCTGGCGAAAAGACTCGTCATAAGCGTACAAGCCCAGCCCTCCAAAATTCTTGTAAGCCTCCAAGACGTGGTCCAAGTACTGGAACAAACCCCCGCTCAATTCCGGGTGCTTCTCGACCAGAACGCTTGCAAAAACAAAAAATGCCTGTAACCAATTATTAAACGATCGTGGTACCGTTCTGCGCCTATCTACCTCCTGCTCCCCTTTTGTATCTGATTTCAAATTAAATTCTTTTGCAGTGGGAAGAAGAGATAAAACTTCCACAAAATCTCCCCGCCAGATTTTTTCTTTAACCGCCGAAGGGAGATGGTACCCCAAAGGAGAAATTTCACAAGGCATAAACCCTTTTAAACATGCCTCAGGGACTGACAAGATATCCCTAACAGGAGTGCGCATGTGTGCATCCCCAATGTGTGTACTGCCTGACTGACTGAATGACACAGGAGCAGGGACATTTACAGGTGCAGAGATTTTAAAGCTAGCAGAGTCAGACCCAGAGGGGAAGACAGCCAGAGAAGGAGGAAGAATAGGAGAGGCAATACCAGCAGCAGAGAGAGCATGAGAGATAGCTGACAGGTAACCCAAAATATCATGCACAGTGGATTTTTGTAACTCACCCTGCCCAGCTGATGACACCTCCCCCGCTGGGACACTCATGCTTGTCTGTAGGCTGTGGAACAGTGCACCTGGGACCAGGTCACTCTGAGGAGCCGACCGCTGAGGAGTAGCTGTTTCTTGAGAGCCTGCAGCAGACACAGGCAGCTCCGTCCTCTCCTGTCGCTCTTCTTGTGGCGCCGAGTGTCCTCTTCCCCTCCTCCTGGCTGGCGACTGAGTGCAGGTCCGCCTCTTCTGTCCCGACCGTCTCCCGGGCACCATCGCCATGCTTCCCTTCTCTTCTGCACGCGCCCGCCCGGCGGCTTGTTCTTCTCCTCCTCCGGCCACCAGATGCTCCGGAGGGACGCTCCGCCTTGCTCTTCTCTGAGGTGAGGGCTGGACTGGCTGAGCCTCTCTCACCTCTGCGTTCTGCTGACCGTCCTCTGTGACGGACAGCGCCAGGCAGCGTCGCATCCATTCCTCTCCGCCCTGGCTCTCTGTTCTCTCCACAAAAGCCCTCACAAGGTCTTCCATCCACACCGCTCGCAATGACAGGAAAGAGAACCGTTTTAAAGGCAAGTCAGTCACTCTTTGCTCTCCAGGTCAGGCTGCAGTTTCTTCTCTTCCAGGTCCAGCTGCTGCAAGAGGAAGTACAGACCCTCAGCAGCCCCTTTTATCACTTCTCCCAGGAATACCAGAACCTTCCCTGGGATCTGATTGGGCCACCTGCAACTCAGGTATGCATTTAAAGGCACAGCACACTAAATACCTGCTAACCTAAACTATCACCAGGGCTGGGTGACCGCCGTCCCAAAAAAGGGGGCTCTAATGGTGCGCCCCCTTTTAAGTAATCTGGGGAGATATTTATACGTAGCTGCTATGGGCTACACATCAACTGCAGGTGATAATTATTACATAACAGATTGCTGTACCTAACTTCCCCGAGTTCATTTTTTAAACTTGATATCAACATTACAAAGTCATTTTTTTCCAGTGAAAAGACCAAAAATGTTGTACTTTGTAGTCATTTAACCTCAGTTTAAATAGAACCCCAACAGCTATTTATAATTGTGGAAAGTCATAATATATTATTCCAGAAAAAACACCCCAAATATAGTGGTGAGTATTTTCCCATTTATATTCATTTATTGGCTCTCAAGCCCCAGTTTGAAAGTCATCACCAACAGCCATTTTAAACATACAAAAATCAACATTGCGGTATCATGTAATATCAGCTATTATCTTTCATTTTTTTTCTACACATATGAAAGATTAAAGTTTAAAATCTGATTGTTTTGAATTTGACCATTTTTAATAATCCCCTCCTCTGTCTCATTACAAATATGGATGTTTTCTGCAATGCCCACCAACCTGTCCTGTATTACCTATAACCTGTCCCTGATAACACTGAGGAAATCTCCCCCTAATCTGCTGTGATCCTGCAAAATAATCCCTGTGATTGTGTCTGAGACAGAATATAAAAATAGAATGACGTTTTCTCAGAAAAAAGACTCCATCCAGCTTCTTACCGTCCAATCTCTCCCATCTCTCCCATCTCTCCCTAATCTGCTGGGGGGGTAACTAGTTAAGAGAGTCTGAGACAAAGTTTGTCTCAACATTGTCTCTACTGGAGAACAGCCAACCAGCTTTTATATTTTCCTTTTCTAAGCTGTGTAGAAACAAAAGAAAGAGAAGCTGATTGGTTGCTATGGGCAATGGCACCAGTTGCTGATTTTATAGGGAGGGGCTGGAACATTAGAAAACCCTCATGATTGGACCTTACAAACCACCTGACCACAGTTCAGCGGTCAGAACAGTCCACTATTGGTTATGGTTGCCACAGCGATGAGCAAACACAACAAGTTCACCAATTTCTTAAACTGTAAACAGGTGGAGGTTCGGATGAACTCGTTGTCCACCCCACCTTGAAGCTCATCCTAATGCCCTGTACACACGGTCGGACTTTCCGACGGAAAATGTGCGATCGGAGCTTGTTATCGGAAATTCTGACCATGTGTAGGCTCCATCAGACTTTTTCCATCGGAATTTCCGACAAAGTTTGAGAGCTGGACCTAAAATTTTATGACAACAAAATCCGTTCGCGTAAATTCCGATTGTGTGTAGACAATTCCGAGTGCCACACATGCTCAGAATCAAGCAGAAGAGCAGCACTGGCTATTGAACTTAATTTTTCTCGGCTCGTCGTACGTGTTGTACGTCACCACGTTCTTGACATTTGGAATTTCCGACCAACTTTGTGCGACCGTGTGTATGCAAGACAAGTTTGAGCCAACATGCATCGGAAAAAGTCAGATAGATTTTGGAAATCTGTCTCATCTTCATTACTAAATCTTGTCATTGCAAATTGTCTCACTTGGCTGCCTAGGAATACAGACACACAGGTCTATAAACCTTAACCTAATTGTGTCACTAATTTGCTTGACAAATGTTACCCTTTAGGCTCAATTCACAAAGCTTTAACACAAGAGTAAGGACTTTTTATTGCAGTCATGTAATTGTGATATTCACATTTCATTGGATTGATCTGAAGAAAAAAAAAATCCAACTGACAGTTGAAGTCCCGCCCACTGTTCAAATTTCATTGGCTGAGCTAAAGGGAAAAAAAATCCAACTGACAGTTGAAGCCCCGCCCACTGCTCAAATTTCATTGGCTGAGCTAAAGGAAAAAAAAAAGTTCCAACTGCCAGTTGAAGCCCCCACCAATGTGACATCATCACCTTGGTCTATAAATAGGCTGCTGCAGCATCTGTACACAGCAGTTGTTTGTGGACTCTGATGTGAGAGGAAGCAGTTAGCTTTACTCAGCAAGCAGATAGAAAACAACTGATCTGAGGGGGAGATGGGCGGAGCCTAGCGGAGCAGACATGCATTGTTAGAGCTCCACACCGCTGAGGAGAGAAGAGAAGGACAAAGCGGAGCCTGCAGGCTCAAAAGGTATCCATTTGAACCTTTTTGCCCCAGGGAACAAACTGTGAAAGTTTGGGCAGGAAATATGGTACTGGGAGGAAACCGTGGCAGAAATAAAAATCACCTCACAAAGAGCTCACAGGCACTCACTGCAGCTGAAGCAGCTCCAGTCACCTCACAAGATACAGCATCAGGGCGCTCTCACAGACAGAAAATGTCACAGCAAGACTCTCCATTTGAGTCAGATACAGAACAAATCCTCTCACAAACTTCTCCACAAGCCTCCTCAGCATCCCCAGTAATATTATTACAATTTGAAAAGATACTTCATAAGGCTTTAAAACAAACCTCAGACCAAATAACAAAAAGCCTAACCAAAAAAATAAGAGAGCTGGGAAACCGCACCGCAGCCTTAGAAATAAAAATGGATGAAATTGAAATTACAACCCAAGAAAATATAACAGAATTGGAACAATTAAAAGAAGAGAATTTAATACTTCAAACTAAGCTCGAAGATTACGAAAATAGAGCCAGACGTTCAAACTTGCGCATAAGGGGAATACCTGAAACTGTGACAGACCTGCAATCTACTATTACTGCTCTATTACAAGAACTAAAGCCAGATATCCCTATTGAACGTTTAGAACTGGACAGAGTACACAGAGCCCTCACAGCCAAAAAGAAAGATGGACTCCCACGTGATATAATCACAAAATTTCATTATTACAGAACGAAAGAACAAATACTAATTGCAGCAAGAGAAAAAAAGGAACTTAATTTTCAAGGACACAATTATCAAATTTTTGCTGACCTATCCCAACTTACTATTACTAAAAGACGATCCATGAAACCCCAACTAATGGAACTGCAACGCCACAACATTATGTATCAATGGGGCTTCCCCTTTTCAGTCAGATTTAACTACCAAGGTACAATTTACAGAAGCAGATCAGCAGATGAACTACAACAAACCCTTTTAAAATTAAATCTGACAGAACCCACAAGCAGCAACTCTCCCACACGCAGAAGAATGGCATCATCTTCACCTTCAGGCAGCACCCAGAAAATTTCAGAACAAAATGGGAATCATCATTCTCACAAAAGAAGCCGTTATGCCACATCATCCATGGACCAAGAAGATTCAATGGACTGACATCCTAATTCCTGATATCTCTTCATTTATTATACTAAGAGATGGTTCTCTATAAAAAACCTGTATTTATAACTGAATGTGACTGCATTCTGATAGTCACACACTGTGTGGGATCATGTTACATTCCAGTTATATTTCTTATTACTTCTGATTCATATAGCCTTAGAATATATAAGTGAAATAAGGAAATTCTTGTTCAGTTATATATTATCAGTTAATAACAATAGATTTATTACTTTTTAGGACAAATATGTTCAATAATCCAGAAGTAATGGAAGCTTTTTCTTTCTTTTCTTAAAACAAATATATTATTACCTAACTAGTTCCTAGAACTATGTTTTTGTTTATTCTAATCTGAAGCAATACAACCTCAATTTTATGAGTTAACATATCTAAACAGTTACATATGAATAAAATATGTAATTGTTTACTCTAAAAGGGTTAAAATCCCCAAATAATTCAAACTATCTTCATCAATACCAAAGTTATTAACAGTACCTTTCTAACTGAATTATTTAGCCTAGGGCAAGACTAACCATATACAACCACCCTGGAATAAATAATTTCAACAAAAACTATATTCTGCACTCCAATTAATGAAACATCATTTTGATGTCTTTTGACATAGCACTTCTCTCCTGTAAGCGGAAGATCCGTGTACCCCCATTAGCCCTCCTCATTCTCCCAACCATATTATGTGGGAGTGTGACGAAGGCACTTATTCCCCTGAGAGAGATATTTATTCTCTTTCACGGGTAAATTGTGATTACTTGCAAAAAATAATTTATACAATGTATCATCTAATCTCATATGTTTTTTGTTTACTCTTTACTCCAGAATTCACTGGTTTCTTTTCTATCTATTCATCTCTTCAGTCCACACAGGTTGATCTGCGCAGTCAGCTCTGCATAACAAAAAGTAAGTCAAAACTATTTGATCTGTTGCCATGGCACCACTGAATATACTTTCCCTGAATGTTCAGGGAATAAATGTCCCTCAAAAAAAGGACCAAAGCCTTCCGTACTTTCCATAACAAGAAGGCTCACATAGTATGCCTCCAAGAAACACACTTCACCAAAGATTCTACTCCAAAATATATTTCTCCTTTTTATCAACAAATTTACACGGCTTCTGCCTGTACTAAACAAAGGGGAACTCTAATTGCATTTCACCGATCCACACCATTCACCTTATCATCAGAAATTAAAGACCCAGAAGGTAGATACCTGATACTCATGGGTTATATAATGGATACAGCAATCACGGTGATTTCCTACTATGCTCCTAACAAACAACCTACACCATTCCTCTCACATATATTACAAGTGATTAATACACACAAAATAGGAACAGTGATAATGTGTGGGGATTCGAACCAGGTCCTCCTCCCATTTCTAGATAAATCACCTTTTACACCATCCAAAATAACCTCTAGATTACCTTTTTCTCAACTTCTTTCCAAATACAATCTGGTAGATTCATGGAGAGAAAGTAACCCAATGAAAAAGAAATTCACTTATTTCTCGCACCCTCATCAAACCTTCACCAGAATAGATCATATTTTTCTAACAATAGGAATGATACCAGAAATTATTGCATCAGATATAATTCCGATTCCGTGGTCTGACCATAATGCAGTATACACTACTATAGCCTCAGCCATACCAAAAGCGCATGACCCAACGTGGTACTTACCGGACATAATGCTCAAACACCCACTACATCAGATGGCCATTGAACAAGCTTTAAAGGAATACATATCAATTAATAATACAACAGACATCTCCCCAATAACACTGTGGGAAGCTCATAAGCCTGTCTTGCATGGTACAATACAAAGACAAATGGCACTATTTAAACGGGAACGCAAAAATCTAGCAAAAAAACTAGAACTCAATTTTAATGCAGCCTACATATCATTTCAAGATAATCCATCTCAGAGTACAAAATCTCATCTGGAAAAATCTAGATTGGAATACGATCTATTTCTCACTGAGTCAGTTGATAAATCCCTCAAACGCTCCAAACACAATTTCTACATGAATACAAACAAACCAGGTACATATTTGGCTCGGGCATTAAATTCAACAAACAAATCTTTCAAACCAATACGTTTGAAATTATCAAAAAATGTTCACACTTGTAATCCAGTTAAAATAGTCCATAAATTTCACTCACATCTCGCAACTTTATACAAGACAAACAATGAATTTAATCCTACAGAGGCTGAATCCTTCTTCTCAAAAATAACCTTACCTGAGTTATCTCAGAATCAAAAAAGCAGTTTGGATGAGCCTATAACTATAGATGAAGTTGCTAACGCCATAAAAGACCTAAAACTTAACAAAAGACCCAGACGGCTACTCGGCTTTATACTATAAAACATTCTCAGAAATACTCTCTCCCATTCTCACTGAAACTTTTAACAAACTTCTAGATGGACATTCTTTTCGGCAAGAAACACTAATGGCAATTGTTTGTATGATCTCAAAACCCCTTTCTGATGATACTTCCTGTGTGAATTATCGGCCTATCTCTCTGTTAAACCTCGATATTAAATTATTAGCAAAAATAATAGCAAAACGCCTCAATAGCATTATAGGAAAATTAATACATAGAGATCAAGTAGGCTTCATGCCAAATAGACAGGCAGGCGATAATATACGCAGGGCAGTGTTATTGGCACATATTGCTAAAAAACGGAAAATCCCTTTATGTTTTCTATCTCTCGATATTAAGAGGGCATTTGACACAGTATCCTGGCAATATATGCAATATTCATTACAAAAATGGGGTTTTGGACCCCACTTTTTAACATGGATCAAAGCATTATATAATAAACCCAAAGCCTATATAAAATATGCTGGATACAAATCTGAAGCCTTTAATATCGAAAGAGGTACCCGACAGGGTTGCCCATTATCTCCCTTATTATTTGCCCTTATACTCGAACCCATGGCCCAATACATCAGAACAAACCAAACTATAACTGGCATTGAAGTAGGAGGTATTACACACAAATTATGTATATTTGCAGACGATATATTACTTTTTCTATCATCACCACAGGTCTCTGGTCCTAACTTAATACCAGCTCTTGATGGATTTGCAGCCCTATCCGGCCTTATGATTAATCCTAAGAAATGCCTAGTGCTTAATATTTCACTCTCAAACATGGAATTGATCCCGGCTAGGGCTGCACTCCCATTCACATGGGCAGAAAAATCAATCCCATATCTTGGAATTCATTTAACAGCATCTCATTCTGACTTATTCTCAACCAATTATCCTCCTGTATTAAGACAGATCACAAATCTAATAAAACAATGGTCGCAACTTCCTTTATCCTGGATGGGGAAGATTAATGCAATCAAAATGACTATTCTACCCAAATTGCTTTATCTATTCAGAGTCCTCCCTATTCCAATTCCTTCCTATTTTTTGAGAATAGTACAAAAAAGAGCAACTTCGTTTATATGGGGCTCTTCTAAACCACGTATACCTATACACAGGTAAATGGGAAAAAAATGCAGCGCTAAGAAGTAATAGGAAGTTAGGGTGTAGTGAAACAATTAAGTAAGAGATGCTGTACTGAACAGTAAAGCATATGTGCAAAAACCATAAGTGAAATAAAATGAACAAACACAGTATAAAGTGTCCACATATGGTAAATGGATGATTCCAAACTCAAATTATTAAGAGGAACTGGTATGGACCAAAAAATGATGTGAAACTAGAAAATAAAATCAATGGTGCACGGTGTGGATCTGTGACTGAGTCAACAACGGGGTACAGAACTTCCGTAGCTGTAAACCAACATCTCGATATGGGGCATCAGAATGAAAACATCAGGAAGTAAGATAAGATGGGTACTCTTACCAGATGACGTGGACTCCACTGTCATATGACATGGAGTCAATGGTGCATGGAGCCAAACCTAGGCTGGAAAACGATATCCGGAACGGTGGAACCTCTGTCTCCCTTCTTGACTTCTCTGGTGGGGTGAAGAAACATCAGGAAGGGCCGCCAACTGGATATCAGCCAATAGACCTCAAGGATGTGTTCCAAGGAGAAGCCAGGGACAGATTTGATCCAGACCCCGTGATGGAAGTAGGGCTACTGGAAGGCAGTTTCTTGCATCGGGATAATATGCAAATAAAAAATAAAAAGCTTCTGCATAGTGCAGGTAAACCAGGGATTTTTATTTCTAAAAATACCATACAAAAAATGGATAAAAGTGATCACAATTAAAATAAAATCTAAGCAGCGTAAAGAAGGGGAGATCGCACCTTACGATTAAAGCTTATTATCAGAATTTATTTGACCTATATACACTCTACTTGTAAACAATATGTATAGTAGGTATAAATCATTTAAATACCTACAAAAGTAACTAAGGAAATTATATATATCTTTAATTTAGGTTTACGTGAACCCAATGTTTAATATTTGAAATTTCATGATATTTACCTATATAAACCCTACTGTAAAACAATGAGCTTACTTTATAGATCCTTGTAAACTTACTTTATGTATCTTTATAACATTATATAATTAATAAACTTCTTTTGACAAGAAATAATATATACCTGTGCTCAAAGCCTATGTTTAGGCTGTCCAACTGCATCAAAGTAATCCCTCTCTGGCCAGTCCCTACTCTGATCTTCAACATGCAAAGCTACCAGTGGATATAGTGCCAATATGGGGCAGATATACACAAGGTGTAGGATTGTACCTGATGGGTTATATATATGTTGTGGACAGGCACAAGTCAGGAAATGGATACAAAAAAAATCAAAGGCTTTATCAATGCCTAGAAGCACAGTGAAGTCTATTATCAAGAAGTGAAAGGTATTTGGTACAACACAGGTCCTCCCTGGATCAGGACATCACTCCGAACTGGATGAAAGAGCCAGGAGGAAACTGGTCAGAGAGGCTACCAAGAGGCCTACAGCAACTCTGAAGCAGGTACAGGAATTTATGACACAGAGTGATCTTTGTAAGCATGTGACAACAATATCACAAATTCTCCACAAATGTGGCATGTATGGGAGGGTTGCAAGAAAAAGCCACTCCTCAAGAAAGGCCACATGCAGTCATGACTGAGCTTTGCCAAAAGGTACCTTGAAGATTCTGAGGCCACATGGAAAAAAGGTGTTATGGTCAGATGAGACTAAAATTGAATTATTTGGCTTTAACACCAAACGATATGTCTGGTGGAAATCTAATACAGATCACCATCCAAACAACACCATTCCTACAGTAAAGCATGGAGGTGGTAATATCCTGTTATGGGTATGTTTCTCTGCAGCAGGGACTGGAGCATTTGTCAGGATAGAAGGACAAATGGATGGGGCAAAATACTATCAAATTCTTGAGGAAAATCTGCTGCCCTCTGTCAGAGAGTTGCCCATTGGAAGAAGGTTTACCTTCCAACACGACAATGACCTGAAGAACACAGCAAAAAAGGCCACAAAGTGGTTGAAGGAGAAAAAGGTGAATGTCCTTGCATGGCCTAGTCAAAGCTCAGACTTAAACCTCAATGAAAATCTGTGGAATGACTTGAAGACAGCAGTCCACAAACAGTCACCATCAAATTTAACTGACCCTGAGCAGTTCGGTAAAGTAGAGTGGGCAAATATTGCAAAATCTAGATGTGCAAAGTTATTAGAGACATATCCCAACAGACTAAAGCCCAGTACACACTAGCAGTTTTTTTTTCCATTCAACCAAGCAGGGCTGAATGAAAAAAAACCTGACAGCTCAGGAGGAGCCGCTGTACTAAAACCCCTTTCACACTGGGGCAGTTTTCAGGCGCTTTAGCACTGGAAATAGCCTCTGCTAAGCACCTGAAACCCACCTCTCATTCATTCAAGCGTGCGCTTGTGGGACGTTCCAAAAAGTCCTGCAAGCAGCATCTTTGGGGAGGTTTGGGAGTGCTGTATTTAGCGCTCCCAAAATGCCCTGCCCATTGCCCTGCCCTTCGGAAGCGCCACAACATGGGCGTTTTTAACCACTTCTTCGGGGGGTTAAAAGTGACCCACTAGTGTCCGTAAAGCGGCCCTTAAACAGTGGTATATCGCTGCTAAAATGAGCGGCGCTTTACCGCGAACGTGGCTGCAGTGTGAAAGGGGTCTAACCATCAGACTCTAGTACAGCGATCTCCTCTGCTGTTCTATTGTGTAGCGACCGGAAGACTGCCCCCTCACCAGAACACTCCAGTCAGTGCTCTCAGCCATTGGCTGAGATTGCTGATAGGAACCCGGTCGGCAGACCTTTTTCAGTTATGCTCCTTCGACAGAAACCGGATGAACGGCCGGCTTCTGTCGGACTGACTTCAGTACACATGGGCCAAATGTTGGCCGGTTTTTATTGAGTCGGCCGATGTGCCCGACATTTGGCCTGTGTGTACTAGGCTTAAAGGCTGTAATTAAAGCAGGGTTCCACTCAAATTTTTAACTTAATTTTACTCCCTTCAGTTAATTGCATAGATGTTCAAATGCCGCACGAAAATTTTTTTTATCGCTGTAATTACCTTTATATTGTACTTTATTGTGGCACTTCCTGTCTCTCCTCCTATGGGAGTAGGCGTGTTTATTGCCTTTCCTGGGAGCTTAGTGTCAGGCTTCCCAAGATTCAGTGCGGAAACGATGATCATGCGTGTGAACAAGCTGTGAATGAACAGCATTCACTGCATCCAGGAAATCAATGCTTGTGGGCTTCACATGCCCACAAGCAAGATGGAAACAGCCAGCATTTTTTAAGTTATTCTTCAGTACGAAAACAGACAGAGGCGGAAATATTACACCCAGTTACAGTATCTCACAAAAGTGAGCACACCCCTCACATTTTTGTAAATATTTTATTATATCTTTTCACGTGACAACACTGAAGAAATTACATTTTGCTAGAATGTAAAGTAGTGAGTGTACAGCTTGTATAAAAGTGTAAATTTGCTGTCCCCTCAAAAAAAGTCAGCACACAGCCATTAATGTCTAAACAACTGGCAACAAAAGTGAGTAAACCCCTAAGTGAAAATGTCCAAATTGGTACCAATTAGCCATTTCCCTCCCCGGTGTCATGTGACTTGGTCTCAGGTGTGAATGGGGAGTAGGTGTGTTAAATTTGGTGTTATCGCTCTCACTCTCTCATACTGGTCACTGGAGGTTCAAACATGGCACACCATAGCAAAGAACTCTCTGAGGATCTGAAAAAAAGAATTGCTGCTCTACATAAGGATGGCCTAGGCTATAAGAAGATTGCCAAGACCCTGAAACTGAGCAGAAGCACGGTGGCCAAGACCATACAGCGGTTTAATAGAACAGGTTCCGCTCAGAACAGGCCCTGCCATGGTCTACCAAAGAAGTTGTGTGCATGTGCTCAGAGTCATATCCAGAGGTTGTCTTTGGGAAATAGACGTATGAGTGCTGCCAGCATTGCTGGAGAGGATGAAGGGTTGGGGGGTCAGCCTTTCAGTGCTCAGACCATATGCCGCACACTGCATTAATTTGGTCTGCATGGCTGTCGTCCCAGAAGGTAGCCTCTTCTAAAGAAGATGCACAAGAAAGCCTGCAAACAGTTTGCTGAAGACAAGGACATGGATTACTGGAACCATGTCCTATGGTCTAATGAGACCAAGGTAAACTTATTTGGTTCAGATGGTGTCAAGCGTGTGTGGTGGCAACCAGGTGAGCAGTACAAAGACAAGTGTGTCTTGCCTACAGTCAAGCATGTTGGTGGGAGTGTCATGGTCTGGGGCTGCATAAGTGTTGCTGGCACTGGGGGGCTACAATTCATTGAGGGAACCATGAATGCCAACATGTACTGTGACAAACTGAAGCAGAGCATGATCCCCTCCCTGCGTAGACTGGGCCACAGGGCAGTATTGCAACAAGATAACAACCCCAAACATACCTCCAAGACGTCCACTGCCTTGCTAAAGAAGCTGAGGGTAAAGGTGATGGACTGGCCAAGCATGTCTCCAGACCTAAACTCTATTGAGCATTTGTGGGTAGGGTTGCCACCTCATCCCTTTTAAAACCAAACACATATAAATTACACAGGTTCTGAGGCTAATTTAATGCAGATAAGGCACCACGTGAGTTTAATTACCACCTTAATCAGCCAAAGAAGCTGTGTAATTCATATGTGTTTGGTTTTAAAGGGATGAGGTGGCAACCCTATCTGTGGGGCATCCTCAAACAGAAGGTGGAGGAGCGCAAGGTCTCTAACATCCACCAGCTCCGTGATATCATTATGGAGGAGTGGAAGAGGACTCAAGTGGCAACCTGTGAAGCTCTGGTGAACTCCATGCCCAAGAGGGTTAAGGCAGTGCTGGAAAATAATGGTGGCCACACAAAATATTGACACTTTGGGCCCAATTTGGACATTTTCACTCAGGGGTGTACTCACTTTTGTTGCCAGCAGTTTAGACATTAATGGCTGTGTGTTGAGTTATTTTGAGGGGGCAGCAAATTTACACTATTATACAAGCTGTACACTCACTACTTTACATTGTAGCAAAGTGTCATTTCTTCAGTGTTGTCACATGAAAAGATATAACGCATTTACAAAAATGTGAGGGGTGTACTCACTTTTTGATCGCATGGGTGTTCTCACACATGCGATCCGATTCCTGTCCAAATCCACAGTTTGCACTGGGATCTGCGAACCGATCTGGGGGTGTCATTAACATTGTATTGACACCCGCATCGGTTCACAGAAGGCAGTGTGAACTGCCTGCGGGAGAGATGCGATGCAGGAACCGGCGCTGGATCCGCACTGGTTCCCGCATCACTACAGTATGAACCCAGGCTTAGAGACAGAAGAAAAACCTTCTGTTTTGTGTTTTTTGAGAGCATTGTTCTGGCAGAAAAAAAAACACTAAACGCTCCTAAATGCTTGTAAAAAATGCTCAAAATTAGCATTTTTTTCTGCCAAATGCACTGACAGAAAGTCACCGGCTTTCTGCTCTGATCCCCCCATGCTCATCAAGGAGCAATCAATTGGGTGACACCTGCTAACAAAATTGTGCCCAACCTCAGCATGGGTCAGCAGGGGGTGCAATGTGCGCCCCAAACCCAGAAGCAAACCCAGAAGCAAGCCAGCTGAACCTGCAGCTGCTGCCCGGTCACAGTAAATTTATTGTGACTAAGTCCACTAAGTGACTTAGTGGAAAGTGGTTAAAGTGTGTGAAACGGTGAGAATCAGAGGGACACACAACTAAAATGATCCAGGCAAACATTGCATCACAATGCAGCACATTACAACACACAGCAATGAGTCACAACATCCTGCTGCGCATTGTATTGAATTTATGTATTTATTCATTTTCTTAAATTAAGCACCGTGATGATGTAAAACTCCCACCAGGGCATGCATGATGTGCACCATAACGTGTGCCTGCAGTGCATCATTCACAACACATGGTAATATGTTACCATGTGTTGGAGCATGTTGCAATGTACATGTGTTAGCAAGGTGTATTGGGGTGCCATTAGCTATGAATGTCACCACAGTGCACCAACAAGAACAGGCATTTGCATGTGCCATAACATGCTATGTCATGCAAGTTCCTGCACAGCACAGATGTGAACAAGGAACACTTTTTTTTTTACTAATAGGGTTTTCTTGAAATGTCAAGGTCTTAATAGGTCCCTGATATTTCACTTCTGAAATAGTGAAAGAGTTTGAGATCACTGAATTCTCTTTTTTGCAGCTGCACTCACTAAAACTGAACAGCTCTGTGTAGAGCACTTCATGTTCTTTCACAAAAGAAGAGATAGTAAATATGGTCATTCACGGTTACCATATCTGCATTTATGAGTGAACACAGGTGTGATCAGCACTGTACACCTCAGTGTTCATTCAGCACAGAAAAAGGATTGGTAAATAAAACACACATATTTACTGATCCTCTGCTCAGCCATCCTGAATGATCTTCCCCACTGTCAACAGCCACCGCGCCTATCACTGGATCCTTCCTGGTGGGCAGCAGCTCCTTCTCCACTGCACAGCCCGCTGTCTCTGTTGCTGCAAGTGGGGGGAGAGCAGCAAGGGCATCAGAGGGCACAGAGCAAACAGTGGGCTGTGCAAGAGACACAGAATTCAAATATTTGCCAGCACCAAGCGGCAAGGATCTGTGTCGGGAAGATCAGCAGTGTTGGTGGATAGCGGCAGTGGGGGGGGGGGGGGGGGAGGGTGCTGACGCTTATAGTGCTTCTGTCTGGGACTGACATCCATTCTTGACAAACTGTTCTAATTTGCTGACAAACTGTCTTAACAATTTCAACCTCAGTTAACTAATTTGCTGTCATTTTGGTCTATAAACGCTCCTGTTAATGTATAGGTTCAGCACTACCTTAAAAGAGAAATTACATTTTTTTTAGAAATCATACTTACCTAGGTGGATGCAGCATCTGTGCTCTGCCAATTCTAAGGCTGAGAACGATCCGATCGCTCAGTTCTTGGTGCTCTGTGAGCAGAGAGCTGCTGACTGCCAGACACCAGCTCTCTGCTCTGCCCACTCCCACTGCTGCGATCACTAGAGCACTGGGCTGTCAAGGGGGGGTGGGAGCGGCTGGCTCAGCCTCTCAGCAGCTCGCTGAGAGGCTGAGCCTGGTTCTGGTCCAGGTATCTGGGCAGCTCCCAACCATATGGTCGTGATCTTTGCACAACCTGGACCGGCTCTCTGATGTCAGCCGACAGAGGGGTTCAGCTGGTCTTGGTTGTGGTCTTGGTTGGATTCCACAACACCCATCATCCTTAGCATCTTCTCAGCTCCAAAAACTATTGTCATTCAGCAGCAAATTAGCAACCCCCCCACCTACTAGAAAAGTCACAACATGGATTATAAGTCTGTAGCACCCTGATGTTTAGGCAGGGTGGCTAATAAATTTGTCTACCAAGTGATAATTGCCTTGGCCAATTGATAGGAGGTCAGTTGATTTCACCCTAATTCTGGAATTGCGGCACTTCTCTCTTCTGTCACTAGATGGCTGAGTATCTGGTGGCATTAGCTAAAACAAGGGCATTGCAAGGACAGATTAGGAATGAATGGGGTGTCTCAGCCAATGGGCAGGATTTTCTTTAAGTCCCTTGGCCTGCAGGTGATCGCTGTTCTGTGCCACCTGGACGGCTGTCTGTGTGGACGTGTGTCATATTGCCCCAGGCTGCTAGGCCAGAGACCTGAGGCCTATCCCGAGGGCATCTGGCTGCTAGGCTGTCTAAGGACCTATCCGGAAACAAGAGAACAGCATAGGGTTGGGACTGCGGCTTGCAGTCCAACTAGAAGTAACGGTTCTGTCGGCCGGAAAACCTGCCGTGGTCGGAGGTAGAGGGGAAGCTGTCCCCACTAAGGGACCATCCACCTTATTAGCGGGGACCACTGTGAGTAGCTGAAGCAAGTACCAGAAAAGTATTCTCACCAACCGGGGACGGTGAAGAATTGGGAAACCTCAGCATATGTCAAGCCAGGGGCCCAGCCAGTGGAGGTGACGCTTGCAGAGCATTATTGTGCACCAAGCCAGGGACTGAGCAGGCCAGTGGGGAGATGCTTGAGGAGTATCGATGAGTGTCAAACTAGGGACCCAACAGGGATGCCGGGGTGACGCTTGAGGAAGATACTGGGCATGAAGATTGGAAGAGCTCAGTGCATCCAGTGGCAGTGGATCAGCAAGTCTAGTGAAAGACTGGGAGCTCAGTTGAGTGAAGATCTACAAGAGGAGATTGTAGAAGAAGTGAAGGAGTTCATTACAACCTTTGTTAGAAACTGTTCAAGATTGTTGCCATAGGAGACAGCAGTCCTACTCATGCAGATGTGGTGTTTAGCTGGATGCCTTTCCCTGCATGGCTGTCTGCCTATAGAAGTCTATAGAGGCCTGCCCCCTCCCCCTCGCTAGTTTCAGTGGCACTTTACCGTTGTTTTAGCTGCACTTTTTAGGCCGATAGCGGGGCGCTTTTAACCCCCGCTAGCGGGCAAAAAAGGGTTAAAAAAAAAGCGCCCGCAATGCGCCGCTGCTGAATGGCTTTGCAGCCCATTGTTTTCAATGACGGGGCGGTTTAGGAGCATTGTATTCACCGCTCCCGCACCACCCCAAAGATGCTGCTTGCAGGAATTTTTTTTCCTGTCCTGCAAGCACACCACCTCAGTGGGAAAGCACTCGGGCTTTCACACTGGGGCTGCAGAGAAAGCAGTTTACACGTGATATTTTTAGCACAAAAAACGCCTTTAAAACGCCTAATTGTGAAAGTAGCCCAACAGAACAGATTCTATAATTAGCACACCCACATGAAAAGTTACCTGGGGGGGGAATATATAAATTGTGAGATCAAAGTAATTCAGACACTACCTGTAAGACCCCTTCCACACTGTGGCGCTTTGCAGGCGCTATAACGCTAAAAATAGCGCCTGCAAAGCGCCCTGAAAGTGCCACTGCTGTTTCTCCAATGTGAAAGCCCCGAGGGCTTTCACACTGGAGTGGTGCGCTAGGAAAAAAAGTCCTGCAAGCAGCATCTTTGCAGCGCATTAGGATTGGTGAATACACCTCCCCTAAAGCGCCCCTGTCCATTGAAATCAATGGGCAGCGCAGCCGAACCACCGGCAAACCGCTGCTGCAGCGGCGCTTTGCGGGTGGTTTTAACCCTTTCTTGGCTGCTAGCGGGGGTTAAAAGCACCCCGCTAGCGTCCGAATAGCACCACAAAATTGACGGTAAAGCGCCGCTAAAAATAGCAACGCTTTACCGCCAACGCACCCACCGCCCCAGTGTGAAAGGGGCCTAACATTAACATTCCACTTAGTACATGTGTGTACACAGACACAGCAACTCACCAACATCTGTAGAGGGGAGGAGCCAGGACATCGATGCAGAAAGGGGTAGAAAGGAGCCCTGTCATTGCATGTTGATGACTGGAGGGGCGTGTCAGGGAGAGCTCTTCCTGCCAATCACCTCTGATCCCTCCTCAGCACTCTGCTCCCTATCTCCTCCATCTGCTGCAGGGATGAGCTCTGTGGAATGTAGGCAGCAATCTCTGTCTTCTCCTCCTGCCGCTCGATCTCCTAAATGTCTGCAGACTGCAGCTCTACCACTTGTGATGTGAGGGAAATCAGGCACTGGGGGGAGCGGCAGGAGGAGAACATCAGATGAGACCAGCAGGAGCCCCCCCCCCCTTCAATCCTCTTCCTGTGAGACCCTCCATACATTTGTTCACTCTGCCACACTTCCTGGTTGCCGGGGCAACGCCAAGCTCACTCCTCACAGGTGCCTCAGATTAGAAGCCTCTGGATGCACTTCTGCTGCGATTGGTGGAGGGGGAGGTGGGCGGAAACTTTTCCGCCCGCCTCCCTCTCCACCAATCCCAGCAGAAGTGCATCTCAAGGCGTCTAATCGGCAGAGCTGTGAGGAGTGAGCTTGGCGTTATCCGGGCAACCAGGAAGTGTGGCAGAGTGACCGAAAGTGGCTGTCAGGCAGCGGGTGGCAATACCTTGGGGGCCCGAGTCGCTCGGGACATTCGGGCCCCTTGGGATGACCGGGCCCCTTACATGAGTGTGGGCTGTACCCCCCCCCCCTCGATGGCGGCCCTGCTTAAGGGTGTCCTGGCCCTAACCCTCTCTCCCACAGTTCTGTTCAAAAGACATTAAATATCTTTGCATTCAAGAAGTGTCTGGCGCCCATGAATTCACCTTGCATCACACCCACCATGCCTTGTAACCCACACTACACTGAAGGATGTCAGCTGTCCCTAACCCTGTCGGTCACCATTAGGCCTCAAGGGCCTCAGGACTTAGCTCCAAATCTTTCATGGTATGTTAAAGTTGAAGTTTAATCAAAAATGTATTTTTTCTCTGCAGTCACATCACTTACCTATAATGAAGTATATCCCATACCGTGCAGGAAGCTGAATCCTGTAGAAATATTCTGCACATTTTTTTGCAGGTAAAAAAATGTGCATTTATTATTTTTTGTTGCAGTAGCCTGTAAATCAGTGAACCAGCGATCAGCAGATCACTGGTGCCATGCAGGTCTCATGCAGTCCTGTCAGTGTATCCGATTCCTCACAGCAGACCATGTGCTGCCACTTTTTTTTTTTTGACAGTTAGTGGATGGAGAGGAACCCCTGCAAGCTGGCACAGCGGGAATCGCGGAGGTGCGGGGGCTGGTGCATTCATTACATGTTACACCCCGAATATGGGTGTAACATGTTAACCACTAGCCAACCAGCGCACAACTATTTACGTCGGCACAATGGCACAGCTGGGCAAATGGGCGTACAGGTACATCCCCTTTAAGACGCGGCATTGTGGGCACGCGCACGCACCCACCGCGTGCTCCGTGACTGTGCCCGCGGACTCAATTCCACAGGGGGCCCGCGATTGTGTCATAGAGCGGAAGAACGGGGAGATGCCTTTGTAAACAAGGCATTCCCCCATTATGCCTATTGACATGACAGGGATCTAGTGCTCGCTGTCATCGGGAGCAGTGATTGCTGTCATGTCAGTGGAAGCCCCCCCCCCCACAGTTAGAACACCTCCCTAGGACACACTTAAAGGGGTTGTAAAGGTTCCTTTTTTTTTTTTTTTTTTTTTTAAATAACAAACATGTCATACTTACCTCCACTGTGCAGCTCGTTTTGCAGAGTGGTCCCGATCCTTGTCTTCTGGGGTCCCTTGGCGGCTGTCTCGGCTCCTCCCTGCATCAGCTAACCACCGTTCTGGGAAGCGCTTTCCCAAAGGGGTTAGCTTGCAGGTGTGCTCCCGTGATAAAGCCCCCGACTGTATCACTCGGCCCCGCCCCCCAATGGCTGCGCTGCTATCAATCATCCAATGAATGAGCTGAGAATAGCCGAGAAGTCCGGTAGAGAAGCCAGCGCGTTCACGACGCGGGACTTTCGAGGGCTCAGGTAAGTAAACAGGGGGGCTGGGGGGCCGCTAATCGTCAGATGTTTTTTCACCTTAATGCATAGAATGCATTAAGGTGAAAAAACATGTACCTATACAACCCCTTTAACCCCTTGACCGCCCCCTAGTGTTTAACCCCCTCCCTGTCAGTGTCATTTACACAGTAATTAGTGCATTTTTATAGCTCTGATTGCTGTATAAATGACAATGGTCCCAAAATGGTGTCAGAAGTGTCTGATGTGTCTGGCATAATGTCGCAGTCACGATAAAAAAAAAAAAACGCAGATCGCCGCCAATACTAATAAAAATGCCATAAATCTATCCCCTATTTTGTAGACACTATAACCTTTGCACAAACCAATCAATATATGCTTATTGTGATTTTCACCAAAAAATATGTAGAAGAATACATATCGGCCTAAACTGAGAAAGAAATTAGTTTTTTTATATATTTTTGGGGGATATTTATTATAGCAAAAAGTAAAAAATATTGCTTTTTTTTCAAAATTGTCGCTCTTTTTTTTGTTTATAGTGGAAGGGGGTAAATCCTTCTGGGGCTTAAGTGGTTAAGAAAGGTGAACCTTTAATACTTTTGGGGCTTCTGTGAGCTACAGTGAAAAAGATCCTACATGGACCCCCGCCACCCCCTCTCATTTATTGACAAAATCCTTTGCATAATTTACACTGCATCTAACAAGATCTCTGAATGGGGAAGAGAATCCTGACATTCATCGCTCTCCCCCATTCACAGATCTTGTTACCTGCGTTATACATTAAATGGGATTTTCTCAAAGGGTGAGAGGGGAGGTTGTGGCAGGTTCCTGTTGGGACCTTTTTCTATTGAGTTTGGTCTGAATCCATTAATGCCTGTGCCAGAAGTTCAGCTCCAGGAAGAGGACTGGGCACAGATTTCTACAGGATCCAGTTGCTTAGGACAATTTGGAACATACTTCATTACAGGCAAGTGATGTGACTAAAGTCTATAAGAGAAAAATATATTTTCCTTAACCTCAGCTTTAAGAACCAGGGGTAAGAAGAGGATATTGTGGTTGCTGATAGACTGCTGGTATATGAGGTGGCAAACGATAACCCTTTGACTCAAGAAGACAAAGCATAATTAAAGTAAAAAAAGTTAAATACAACTAAACGTCTTTCACATGTAAGCCTGCACAGTCATGATTAAAGTTGCCCTAGTTTCCGATAGTTTTGTTGAACACGCACTGTACATCTACTACAACAGTGCAGGTCAGCTGCACAAAATCGTGCATATATATATGATTCTGCTCTTAGGGGGGCGCCAACGCACCGCTTGTACTGTGATTAGTCACAGCACAAGCCAATCTTCTGATCGGCGAGGCATTAGAAAGAACAGAACATGTAAGCAAGGCATAGCTATGTCCTGCCAGCGGGGAATCAAAAACCAGCACATCCCTTAGTAAAAGCACATTACAGTACACACATACAGTGCCTTACAAAAGTATTCACCCCCCTTGGCATTCTTCTTGTTTTGTTGCCTCACAACCTGGAATTAACATGGATTGTTTGAGGATTTGCATCATTTAAATTTACAGAACATGCCCACAACTTTGAAGATTTTTTTTTTTTTTTTTTATTGCAAAGCAAACAAATTGGACAAAATAACAGAAAAAGCCAATGTGCATAACTATTCACCCCCTTAAAATTAATACTAATTTGTAGAGCCACCTTTGGCGGCTATATCACAGCCCCAAGTCGCTTTTGATAAGTCTCTATGAGCTTGCCACATCTTACCACTGGGATTTTTACCCATTCCTCTTTGCAAAACTGCTCCAGCTCCTTCAAGCTGGATGGTTTGCGCTTGTGAACAGCAATCTTTAAGTCTGACCACAGATTTTCTATTGGACTGAGGTCTGGGCTTTAACTAGGCCATTCCAACACATTTACATGTTTCCCCTTAAACCACTCAAGTGTTGCTTTAGCAGTGTGTTTGGGGTCATTGTCCTGCTATAAGGTGAACCACCTCCGTCCTAGCCTCAAATCACACACAGAGTGGTACAGGTTTTGCTCAAGAATATCCCTGTATTTAGCACCATCCATCTTTCCCTCAACTCTGACCAGTTTCCCAGTCCCGACTGCTGAAAAACATCCCCATAGCATGATGCTGCCACCACCATGTGTCACTGTGGGGATGGTGTTCTTTGGGTGATGTGATGTGTTGGGTTTGCGCCAGACATAGCATTTTCTTTGATGGCCAAAAAGTTAAATTTTAGTCTCATCAGACCAGAGCACCTTCCTCCATACATTTTGGGAGTCTCCCACATGCCTTTTCGCAAACTCAAAACGTGCCATTTTGTTTTTTGCTGAAAGTAATGGGTTTCTTCTGGCCACTCTGCCATAAAGCCCAACTCTATGGAGCGTACGGCTTATTGTCATCCTATGTACAGATACTCCAGTCTCAGCTGTGGAACTCTGCAGCTCCTCCAGGGTTACCTTAGGTCTCTGTGCTGCCTCTCTGATTAATGTCCTCCTTGCCCACTCCGTTAGTTTTGGTGTGCGGCCGTCTCCTGGCAGGTTTTCTATTGTGCCATGTTCTTTCCATTTGGTTACGATAGATTTGATGGTGCTCCTAGGGATCATCAAAGATTTGGATATTTTTTTATAACCTAACCCTGACTTGTACTTCAACAACGATGTCCCTTACTTGTTTGGAGAGTTCCTTGGTCTTCAAGGCAGTGTTTGGTTAGTGGTACCGCTTGCTTAGGTGTTGCAGCCTCTGGGGCCTTTCAAAAAGGTGTGTATATGTAATGACAAATCATGTGACACTTAGATTGCACACAGGTGGACATCATTTCACTAATTATTTGACTTCTGAAGGTAATTGGTTGCACCGGAGCTTTTTATGGGCTTCATAACAAAGGGGGTGAATACATATGCACATGCCAATTATCAGTTTTTTATTTCTGAAAAATAGTTTTATGTATATATTTTTCAAATTTTACTTCATCAACTTAGACTATTGTGTTCTTATCATCACATCACATATAATTCAGATTAAAAAACCATTGAACTAAAGGCTGTAATGTAACAAAATAGGTAAAAAGCCAAGGCACAGTACACTGGTTAGGCACACATTTAACCCTTTGATCACCCTAGATGTTTAACCCCTTCCTAGTCAGTGTCATTAGTACAGTGACAGTGTATATTTTTAGCACTGATCTGGGTGTAATTGGTTGTAAATTGGTAGTAAATTGGTTGTAACCCTTATTGGGATTTTTTTACCAATAACATGTAGCGGAATACATTTGGCCTAAATTTATGAAGAAATTTGGCTTTTTACATTTTCAATTGGATATGTTTTTTAGCAAAAAGTAAAAAATATTGTGTTTTTTCCTGTCTTTTTTGTTTATAGCACAAAAAAACCCAGTGGTGATAAAATACCACCAAAAGAAAGCTCTCTTTGTGGGGATAAAATGACACACATTTAATTTATGTGCAGTGTTGCATGACAGCACAGTTGTCAGTTAAAGTAACGCAGTGCCGTTTAGCATAAAATGGACTGGTCATGAAGGGGGGTAAATCTTTCAGAGGTCAAGCAGTTATGTTAGGTGGTTAAATGCTAAGTAATGTGTCAGTGTACCACCTCCAAGTATTACTTACTCCTCATAGAGATCATAGTACCCAGCAGGCCCCACCCACTACAGGCTACCTGCAGAAAACTACAGGAAGGGGTGGTGACAAGACCAGTCACCCTGCAGAAGTAGAGAGAGCAGCAGTGACTGGTCTTTATTAAAGCTCCTACACAGAGGGAAAGTCTCTCACTGGATTACTGCACAGATCTGGAAGAACACGAAAATTCAAGGCAAAATACATACAGTATGGCTCTTGTATTCAGACAATATTTGCTTATCCTGGAGATCAGCTTTAAGCCTAGGCAAATGTAAAATGTTAAAGGGGAAGTCCACCCTAACACTAAAATCTCTACATCTACAGAGATCCACGATCTAAGACTAACCTATCTAGCCCTGTAAAGAAGAATTCAGTATACATACCTTTTTCTAAGCCGATCCAGTCCGATCTCCAGCGGCAGAAGCTCTGCAGAGGACACAGCCGACAATGGCTATAAAATGAATGGAAAGTGATGTCACCCATAGACTTACTATGGGGCTTCTGTTGTCAGCTGCCTCCCCTGCACCCACCTCCACAGAGAAGCCGCCGCTTCAAAAAAGTTATGTATAATGATTTCTTCTTTACAGGGTTAGATGGGTTAGTCTTAGATCGTGGATGTCTGTAGATTTAGGCTACTTTCACACTGGGGCGGTAGGGGGCGTCGGCAGTAAAACAGCGCTATTTTTAGCGCTGTTTTACCGCAGTATTCGGCCGCTAGCGGTGCGGTTTTAACCCCCCGCTGGCGGCCGAAAGAGGGAAAAGGGTTAAAACCACTCGTTTAGCGCGGCTATAGCCACGGTATTGCCACGGTATTGCCGCGGTATAGCCGCGCTGTCCCATTGATTAGCGCAATAACGCCTGCAAACCGCCCCAGTGTGAAAGGGGCCTTAAAGATTTTAGTGTTAAGCCGCTGTAGGGGATCAGAGGGGTGGACAGCTGGCTCAGAGACAGTCCATTAAAACAAAAGTGGGTTTTCAGCGCATTTACCATTTTCCAATAACAAAAAAAAAAAAAAAAAAAAAAAGGTCAAACAAATACCAAATTTATTGAGACAAACAAAACTTAACACTTATCAACAGTCATTGAGGAGTTATTTTCCTGGCCCATTCGGAATCCCAATGCAATGCCAAGGACCAAACACAAAGCACAGATTTAGGAAAGATTACAGAATAAATTGGAAGTAGTTGTTTTGCAAAAAAAAATGTCTGTAATATGTTTTTATTGAATTGATAATTTGAAAGTAGTTTCAGGTACCATAAATGTGGTCCCACACTTAATATTGAAGATCTTCCTTTGTGATTGGCATGTTAGGCGAGGAAGGCATTGGTCATATTGATTGGCTGCTCAGCATTTAACCACATGTAACATTTGGTATTTCAGCTGCGATTCCATTTATATTGATGATGAAGCTAGCCCCAAACAAGAGGATTTGACTGGCTATTTCAATACCCTTAAGTGTCCAACATTTGGGTCGTTAGCATTCAATTTTTAATAAGCTGAAGGGGTCATATTATTAGGTAACAAAGGGGTTATCTTCTTTTGCAGTTTCTCATATTCTTGCTTGCATGAAGTCCAATCCTCATGGCACAAAATGTACTGACCAACTGCAATACCAGATTACAGCTGCAGGGGGTGTTACAAATGGAATCTGTAATTGTAGCTCCCAGTCCTGTTGAAGTGAACCCGTCAGTTTTTATTTAGACTTAAAACGAATAATTTTGCCTACCAGCAGCTACTATTTAATTAACCAAGAAGCCATTTCTGTATACTGAGGGCACCTTGTCGCTAGGCCTCCCCATCTTTGACAGTAAACCCTGCTCCTAGGTGTCAGTACGAGTGCTGTCCCTGGTTAGTGACATAAAGGATAGGTTAGGCTGGGCTCCATAGTCAGAGAAGTCATGCCCCTAGTGACACACAAAGAGAGTTTTACAGAGTAACCGCCTTGTGGTGTCAGCTCTTAGGCTACTTTCACACTGAGGCTCTTTACAGGCATTTAGCGCTAAAAATAGCATCTGTAAAGCATGTCTCTTGTCACTCCAGTGTGAAAGCCCGAGTGCTTTCACACTGGAGCGGTGCGCTGGCAGGATGTTAAAAAAAAGTCATGCAAACAGCATCTTTGGGGTGCTTTAGGAGCTCCTAAAGCACCCCTGCCCATTGAAATCAATAGGTAGCGTGGAAAATTGATTTGGCAGTGGCGCTACTAACCCCTTCATCGGTCGCTAGCAGTGGTTAAAAGCTCCCCGCTAGTGGCCGTAAAGCGCCGCTAAAACGATGGTAAACCACTGCTAAAAATAGCAGCGCTTTACCACCGACGCCCCCCGCCCCAGTGTGATAGTGCCCTTAAGCAAGCCACACACTGTAAGATTTCTCCTGTTTAGTCCCACGTTTTGAAGACAAGAAATGTGTTATCAAATTCTGTATCCATGCTAAACCAATCTCTCCTGCTAGCTATTGTATTCTGACAACAGGCACCTGCAGCTGTCAGAACACTCCAAATGGTTGCATCTAATTGGTTGCAGCTGTTGTTCAGGTGACAATTTTCCACGGGGCTTTTTTTTCATTTTCAGATCAAAGGATGTGGGAGGGTACCAACAGGACCACACATGACTCAAAATGTGTTCACTGTATGGCCAACTTTAGGCAAGAAACAGTTCTTGTTAGCACATCAAAGATATCCTCTTGCCCGGGATGGCCTTTAACTGCTTCAGCCATGGAAGATTTTTCCCCCTTCCTGACCAGAGCAGTTTTTGTGAATCTGCTGACCAATACAAATCCTGCTGAGTGTGTATAGACTGGATTGTTTCCTAATCATATATAATTGCAATAATAGGTACTTTGCCATGCTGTTTAGAACATTGCCCCTCCCTATTCTAAGATTTTTTTTTTTTGGATATGCAAAGGAAAACATTTTTCAAATGAACATTCATAGGAAAATTCTCAGTACATTCAATTACTTGACAAATGTTATTCCAGAGTACTTAGAAGTTTTGTTTGCTTTTAACATCTGATTTTGGAACAAAAACGAAAATCACAGACTCTGTTAGGAATTGCCGTATATACTCGAGTATAAGCCGGGTTTTTCAGCACATTTTTTAGGCTGAAACCCCCCACCCCCCTCGGCTTATACTGGAGTGAGGGTCTGGAGTAAGGGTGCAGCCTCATTGTGCCCATCTGCAGCTGTACCTTTCATAACTAAAACAGCGGGTGTCTCCCGCTGTGTCATGCAGTCTGTTCGGCGGCCGTCCATTGTAACAAAGCCCCGCCTCCTCCTCGTCTGTGATAGAGGAACACTGATATAATGCTGGGAAATTGTATCAGTGTTCCATCTATCACTGATGAGGAGGTGGGGCTTTATTACAATGGACGTCCGCCGAACAGATTGCATGACACAGCGGGAGACACCCGGTGATTTAGTTATCAAAGGTACAGCTGCAGATGGGCACAGTGAGGCAACAGATGGGCACAATGAGGCTGCACCCTTACTCGAGACCCTCACTCCAGTATAAGCCGAGGAGGGGGGGGGTTTCAGCCTAAAAAATGTGCTGAAAAACCCGGCTTGTACAGCTGCAGATGGGCACAGTGAGGCTGCAGATGGGCACAATGGGGCTGCAGATGGGCACAGTGAGGCTGCAGATGGACACAGTGAGGCTGCAGATGGACACAGTGAGACGGCAGATGGGCACAATGCGGCTGCAGATGGACACAGTGAGGCTGCAGATGGGCACAGTGAGGCTGCAGATGGACACAGTGAGGCTGCAGATGGACACAGTAAGGCTGCAGATGGACACAGTGAGGCTGCAGATGGGCACAGTGAGGCTGCAGATGGACACAGTGAGGCTGCAGATGGACACAGTGATGCAGATGGACACAGTGAGGCTGCAGATGGACACAGTGAGGCTGCAGATGGGCACAGTGGGGCTGCAGATGGACACAGTGAGGCTGCAGATGGGCACAGTGGGGCTGCAGATGGGCACAATGAGGCTGCAGATGGACACAGTGAGGCTGCAGATGGGCACAGTGAGGCTGCAGATGGGCACAGTGAGGATGCAGATGGGCACAGTGAGGCTGCAGATGGGCACTGATGAAATAGGCGGGCACAGTGAGGCTGCAGATGGGCACTGATGATACAGGCGGGCAAGGTGAGGCTGCAGATGGGCACTGATGATACAGGCAGGCACAGTGAGGCTGCAGATGGGCACAGTGAGGCTGCAAATGGGCACAGTGAGGCTGCAGATGGGCATTGTTTACCCAGTAGCTGCTACATTTCCCACCCTAGGTTTATACTCCAGTCAATAAGTTTTCCGTTTTTTTGTGGTAAAATTAGGTGCCTCGGCTTATATTCGGGTCACCTATATTCGAGTATATACGGTAGCTCATTTGAGAAAAAAAATCATCCTGCTCCTTTACATTTTCTAGTAGATACTAGAGGAAATAGGTGGCGGCTTCCCTTCTGTGAGAGATAAACTATAAGGGAACATCTGAGAGGAGACTAGGCAGACTATATTATCCTTTACAAGAGAAAATGTCATTTTTTTTTTTTATATGAAGATTTTTTAATCAAGATTCAAAAGGGTATTAAATGTCACACTGTCTGCTTTGATTTATACGGATTAGGAAATAAAATAATTTTTTTTAAAAAGTGCATAGATTTGACCCCACTAATGATTAAAAAAAATCGAACGAACATTCTTAAAACTACAAAATTTGACCAAAATTCTACTAGGGTAAGGTCAGCTTAAAAACCAGCAAGGATTGGAGACTCCACAGTAGGCAACTGAGCTCAGAGTCGGTAATCTAAACTTTCCATTAAGCATCAAGGATACCAACAAGCGGTGAGTGAATAATTGAAAATCATTTACAGTGCCTTGAAAAAGTATTCACACCCCTTGACATTTTCCACATTTTGTCATGTTACAACCAAAAACGTAAATGTATTTTATTAGGATTTTATGTGATAGAACAACACAAAGTGGCACATATGAAGCGGAGGGAAAATGATAAACGGTTTTCAACATTTTATACAAATAAATATCTGAAAAGCATGGCGTGCATTTGTATTCAGCCCCCTTTACTATGATACCAATAACTAAAATCTAGTGGAACCAATTGCCTTCAAAAGTCACCTAATTAGTAAATAGAGTCTACCTATGTGTAATTTAATCTCAGTATAAATACAGCTGTTCTGTGAAGCCCTCAGAGGTTTGTTAGATAACCTTAGTGAATAAACAGCATCATGAAGGCCAAGGAACACACCAGACAGGTCAGGGATACAGTTCTGGAGAAGTTTAAAGCAGGGTTAGGTTATAAAATAATATCCCAAGCATTGAATATCTCACTAGGGAAGGGCAAACGGTTCGGCTCGAGCATAAGTTTGGGCCGAACTCTGGTTGTTCGGAGAACACCGAACAATATGTGGTGTTTGGGGCAAATTCGAAATCCGCCGGAACACCGTTAAAGTCTATGGAACACTAACATGAAAAATCAAAAGTGTTCATTTTAAAGGCTTATATGCAAGTTATTGTCATAAAAAGTGTCTGGGACGTAGTGGAATTTCAGGTGTTTCATCAGATTTGGAGACACGTCAGAATTTGTAACGGAAGTGACGTTCTGTCACCGGCCATCTTGCTACACCCCGCACTCCTCCATAGTAAGGATACACTGAGAAGGGGGCAAGCAGACATCTTGTTACACCCACTGCAGTTTTGCATTTCACACTGATTTTCAACTGTAAAATGAGGTTATATACTGAAATACAGTACTTAGAATGCCATCTGACAGTTTAGATGTCAAATTTTAAAAGCAGCAAACTTCTGTCAGATTAGCAAACCTGAGATGCTGCTGCTTTTAAACTTCAACATCTAAACAGTCAAACGGGGTTCTAAAGTACTGTTTTTCACTATATAGCCTCAGTTTACAGTTAAAAATAAATGTAAAATGCAAAACTACGGTGGGTGTAACAAGATGTCCGCTTTCCCCCTCTATCCTTACTATGGAGGAGTGCGGGGTGTAGCAAGATGTCGGCGACGTAACGTCACTTCCGTTACACATTCTGACAGGTCGCCAAATCTGATGAAACACCGGAAGAACAAGCTACAGCTAACTAGTTCCGATATGAACGAAGGTTATAAGCTGCAGATGTGGGGGGAGGGAGGAGGAGTCTAATACGTGGAAGTGTCCCGGGTAATATCGGGAAGTCAATCTATATGTCACGTGTCCATGTAGTGTGCAAACAGGCAGCTGGGTGTAAGTGAGGCGGCGGCGGCCATGTTGCTCCTCTCAGGCACAGGAGTGAGTGTCATCGCTGCTTTGTGGCTCTTGTTAGATTTCGCCTTCCTCATAGCTCTGTTCTTCCATGTACTGGGGGACTGTGCCCGCCGGAGCTCCCCATTGTGCGCCATCTTTCAGGATCTTATCCGCTATGGGAAAACTAAGACCGGCCGGCCCGCATGGCTGCACTGCTTCGATTTGCCGAAGAGGTGAGAGGGGTCACATGACATAGGACAGGCACACTGGGGGTTGTCCATAGCAACCAGGTGGCGATCTATGCTTCTGGGCGGAGTCCAGGATTCTGATTGGTGGGGATGGGCGGGAAGCCCCTCCCTTGTTGGTACATTTCTACAACATGATTTATTCATGTCATTGTGTGCACACTTGTAGTTGTAGGTGTGCTGACTCTCCATTACCGCTGGGGGCGCCTTTCTCCCGGCTACTATGTGCTGTATTTATAAAACTGCTGCTTTAACCCTCATGCATACTATGCTCCTGTGCCGGTCATACAACACTGTACACCAAATGGAGTTTGTATCCCTTTAACACAAGACCCTGACCGGCTCTCTTCTCCCTTCTTCAAGCTGTCAGCGTGAGCAAAGGAAAGCCGATAACCGCCTTGTGTTTACATCTGTGATCAGCTGTCATTGGACACAGCTGGTCACATGGTAAAGGGCTGCTGTGATTGGCTTTTTATCCTGATCTGTGATCAGCGGAGTCCCACAATCGTGGGAGGATGTCAATAGATGCCCTCCCGGCAAAGGCAGCCTGCTGTAGCTGTCATTTGGCTATAGCGTGGGCAGAAAGCGGTTAATTACCACCTTAATCAGTCACAGCTGAGCTCCACCCAAAAGGAGAAGTTCCACTTTAAGCACTAGTTCCCCTCCCTCCTATGCCACATTTGGCATGTCATGGGGGGGGGGGGGGGAATGAGCAGGTACCCGCTCCCACTTCTGAAAGGGCTGCCTAGACAATCCGAGCGGAGGTTTTCCTCTCCTCCTCCCTGCAATCTTCTGGAATACATTACAGGTCCCAGAAGATTGGCCGACCATTGAGGCGCAGCATGACTCGTGCATGCACAGTGCACACCAGGCTGTGAAGCCGCATGCTGTCACAGGCCGGTGCCGGGGAGAGGAGATAGAACCGAGGGTTCAGACGGCCACATTGCTGGATCCTGGGACAGGTACGATACGGCACTGTGTCGCTTTGGCTGACAATTGCTGGGTCGTGCGACGTTGTACCCAGACAAATTTGATGTCCTTTTTTTCCCACAAATAGAGCTTTGTTTTGGTGGTATTTGATCACCTCTGCGGTTTTTATTTTTTGCTCTATAAACAGAAAATAGTGCCAATTTTGAAAAAAATACAATATTTTTTACTTTTTGCTATAATAAATATCCCCATTTTTTTTAAAAAACATTTTTTTCCCCCAGTTTAGGCCAATATGTATTCTTCTACATATTTTTGGTAATAAAAATTGCAATAAGCGTGCATTGATTGGTTTGCGCACAAGTTATAGCGTCTACAAAATAGGGGATAGATTCAGGCCTTTTTATTAAAATTTTTTTTTTTTTTGATAAAAATGCACCGATTACTGTATAAATGTCACTGGTAGGGAAAGGGTTAATACTAGGGGGCGATCAAGGGGTTAACTGTGTTCGCTAGGTGTGTTCTAACTGTAGGGGGCGATGGGACTGTCTAGGAGAAGAGAGAGATCAGTGTTCATACTTATTATGAACACACGATCTGTCTCTACTCCCCTGAAAGAACTGGGATTTGTGTGTTTACACACACAGATCCCGGTTCTCGCTCTGTCACGAGCGATCGCTGTTTCCCAACGTGAGTGCCCAGCGGGCGTGATGACCATCAGCTGCAGGCGCGTGCTCGCTTCTAGTGGCCAAAAGGCAAATCGGCGTAAGGTAACCATGCCATTCTGCCACAGTAAAACTGCAGTGGCTGGTCGGCAAGCAGTTAAAGGGAGGAGGTGACAACCCTAGCGTTTAGCCTATGAGCATTCATTTCATTGGCCGGAATAAGTTAATATTCTGGCCAGTGGAATCAACGAACGCCTAAAAATGTGTGCCAGACGCCGCTTTAGGTGCATGACATTTGTTGTAATCGGTCGTGTTGAGAAATGATTTCCTTTTCCCAATGAGGAAGCAGTTTAGGAGATGTGAGAGAATACCAAACCCCACTCCCTTTACCCTCTTATTCATATCTGCATTGAGTTCCCTGTTTGTGTAATTCTCAACTGTAAAAAAGTGCAAAGCTACCACAAACCTGATATAGCTGCTGTACATGGTGATTGTTGCACAGAAAATCACACCGCTGTTTTCAGTTTTCTTTTATCAATGTGAATCTATATTTAATGCAAGTGGAATTACAACCTAGATTTAACTATGCTCCCGCCTATCTCCTCAGTCCTACACTAATTACTCTGTAGACGTAAGATGCATATACTTCTTTTCTGGTAGCTCCGGTGATCAGCTCCCGGCAGGCAGCTTCAGAGGTGAAGATGAAAAGCCGACAACAGGTGCCGCATATTAACTCTATTGGTGATGTCACTGTTCAGACATTTCATTGTTGGCCCTCCCTTTCCCTTGAAGTTGGCTGCTGGGAAGATCATGTAACCGGACCAGAGTGCTTTCAGAGTAGGTAAGTAAATATATGCATGTTCCTTTTTACAGGGTAGTTAGTATAGGAGGTTAGGGGGGAGGTGGGAGCTGTTTTAGGGCTGTTTCATACTGCTGTGTTGCAGTTTGGCCGCAGCGCAGGTGTACCCGCAGTTCTCATGTGGTTTAGCTGCAGTTTCCCATAAACTTTCTATTATGTCCTGCATTTTTGGTCTGTTTTCTGAAAGCACCAAAAGTGCTGCATCTTTGTTGCACTTTCAGAAAACGCATCAGAAATGCGGGGCATAATAGTCTATGGGACACCGCAGCTAAAGTGCAGTGAAGCACTATGAAACCCACCTTAAAGCTGTAGTAAACAGCCAGAAAAATAAAAAAAAAATGGGCCCCCTGGCAGGTTTAAGTCATCATGTACTAGTATGCTCTGCATACTAGCACATTATGATGGACTTGCCTGTCCAAGGATCCCTCCAGTGCAGTGCTGTCATGGCTCCCTGGCGCTTCCATCTTCTTTCCGGGTTCGCATGCTCCAGCTGTATGTATGGCCAGGGCCACGATGATGTCACTTCTGCGCATGCACGCAGAAGCCCTTGCCTCCGGCGTGGAGCTCTCAAGCTCCAGCACAGTATGCCGTCCCTTCAGAGCACATACGCCAGTGACGTCTCTGGCTGCATATCGTGTGACTATCTCCTAACAGTCCAAGTTCAGCAGATGTTTACTGTACCTACAGGTAAGCCGCGTTATGGGTTTACCTGTAGGTACAAGTTCAAAAGTGGCGTTTACTATCACTTTAAGCTTAGTTAGATTTAGGCTGGAATACCACTTTGGGGTTGGTTAACATACCCTGTTTCCCCCAAAATAAGACCTAGCGTGATTGTCGGTGATGGCTGAAATATAAGCCCTACCCTCCAAATAAGCCCTAGTAAAAGTCCTTGTAGGTCTTGTTTTCAGGGTAGGACTTATTTTTGGGGAAACAGGGTAATGCTTATTTGGGGGGTAGGGCTTATATTGCACCATCACTGACAATCACGCTAGGTCTTATTTTCGGGGAAACAGGGTAGTGTGGAGACTGTTTTTTTTTTTACGCACTGGAAGAATGTCAGTCGCCCCTAGGGCACATAGAAAACAATTGTTTTATTTTCCTGGAATGCATCTTGTGCACGCAAGTATTTACCTTTCATGGCAGATTCCCTTTGAAAGTACAGAACTATCTTTATAAACAAACATTAAGCCCAGGTTCACACTACAACAGGCTGCGGATCGCACAGGAGCGCTGTGCGTCCCTGTTCCCCGTTTCAGGGACGAATCAGGGACGATTCTATGCCTGAATTCGGCCCTGAAACGGAGCCAAAGACGCAGAGCGTTTTTGTGCAGTGCGCTCCGCAGCCGCCCCGGAGATATGTGAACCGGCTCTATAGGGAGCCAGTCACATCTAATTCGCATAGGTGTGAACCCGGGCTAAAGGGTAACTCCATTTGCATGGGTAAAATAATAGCAAAAAATAAAATAGTACAGCTTATTCAATTGCTACACAAGTCCTTTTGTAATTGAATGTTATTAAAAATTACCTTTCCTTTTCAATCTGCAGCTCTTTCATTTTCTGTAAGATGCAATATGGCTACCTGGTGGCAATCTGTACACAGATGGTGTACAGAATGCCCCCCAGAAATTTAATTTCCTGCTTTTCGGTTGGCTTGCTGATTCTTTCAGAAGTCTGATACAAGTCAGATTTTGGACAACTGCAACAAAAATGTCATTTTGGTGTGATACTTCCAAAGGGAAATTACATCTAAAAGGATGCAGACCCTGCAGCTTTCCTCATTAGAGCCCTGCAAGTGCAGCAGCTGACTAATAGTTATGAAATCACTCACATTCACATTCATTTTTTACATTAACACAGAAAATGTATATAGATCACCCAGAGGGAAGTGTTTTTGATTTCTCAACAAATGTGGAGTTACTCTTTAACCCACACAACCCCCCCCCCAGACCTTCTAACAATCTATGTAAAACTCCCTAATTCCACTCCAACTGCTTACTTACCTTTTATCATGGTAGCAACTTTCTCCAATGTTTACAGCCTTACTTTAGAAATTATGTAATTACCGTGCTAATCGAGTGATGATATAAAAAAAAAAAATAGTGAATAAAGAGCAGCGGCTCAAAGTGAGATACATTTGCAATAAAAGAAAAGAAGGGGGAGCCACGCTAATCAGTGTTACAAATTAGTGACATACATATACAAATTGATTAACAATTGAAGGAGACCAATAAATGAATATATACTTGAATTATAAATTGTACGTACAGTCAGGTCCATAAATATTGGGACATCGACACAATTCTAATCTTTTTGGTTCTATACACCACCACAATGGATTAGAAATGAAACGAACAAGATGTGCTTTAACTGCAGACTTTTATTTATTGATGATGTGACTGCTGACAAAAGCAGCAGGATGAATTCTGAAGTGTTTCGGGCAATATTATCTGCTCATATTCAGCAAAATGCTTCAGAACTCATTGGACGGTGCTTCACAGTGCAGATGGACAATGACCCGAAGCATACTGCAAAAGCAACCAAAGAGTTTTTCAAAGGGAAAGAAGTGGAATGTTATGCAATGGCCAAGTCAATCACTTGACCTGAATCCGATTGAGCATGCATTTCACTTGCTGAAGACAAAACTGAAGGGAAAATGCTCCAAGAACAAGCAGGAACTGAAGACAGTTGCAGTAGAGGCCTGGCATAGCATCACCAGGGATGAAACTCAGCGTCTGGTGATGTCTAATGGTTCCAGACTTCAGGCTGTAATTGACTGCAAAGGATTTGCAAACAAGTATTAAAAAGTGAAAGTTTGATGGATGATTGTTAATCTGTCCCATTACTTTTGGTCCCTTAAAAAGTGGGAGGCACATATACAAACTGTTGTAATTCCTACATCGTTCACCTGATTTGGATGTAAATACCCTCAAATTAAAGCTGAAAGTCTACAGTTAAAGCACATCTTGTTCATTTCATTTCAAATCCATTGTGGTGGTGTATAGAGCCAAAAAGATTAGAATTGTGTCAATGTCCCAATATTTATGGACCTGACTGTAAATGAGTTCATCAACCACAAGTGAATGTGCATAACTTGGAATAGTTTAAATGACTTGAAACAACTCCCAAACACCGCTACAGACTTGTGAACCTCCACCACATAGAGTGCGTGCTTATTGGTAGGCAAGCTAAATACGCTGGTGGCTATAAACCCAGCCAGGGCCTTTATCCAGGGGATGTTGGGATACCAGCTCACAAATGGATATAATGGGCAGGACACCCACCAATCACACCAGGGGGACTGGATGATCCAGGTACCATGAACATGGGCCAGGCAGGTTTACCCAAAAAGGAAAGAACTCACCACAGTGTAAATCAAAACACACAGGTTTTATTAAGATTAAAGGTTGCACTTACATTGGAAGCATAAAATGTAGCATCAAGTATAAAAAAGCTGGCCAGCTAGCAAAAACCCATCCTCTCGGGATCGCATCGCGATGACATTACGCCACTCCTCCCGATGCACGTTTCATCACAAGCTGACGTCCTGGGGCACGGGCGACGCATTGACTCATCGCGTTATATAATAGACAGGAAGAACCACGCCTCAATATAAGTCTTGGGTGGCAGATCTCCATATAGGAGACAGAATTGCCAGTTTTGTAAAGGATATAGATATACTTTGCATTGAAAAAGTAAACAAAAAACAGGATAAATTCTGGCAATGTTGCCTACCCACTATCATAAGTATGTGACAGCTACCCCAATTAATATATTCTTAATCTAATCCCCAATTACTGCCATATTAAAGAGTTTAAACCCATATGGTAAGCTGACATGCTATTCAAGATCACCATATTAATTACCACTAAAAGGAGAGCCCTAACCAGAGGGCACACAGATGAGAAAATGAATTAACCATAAAACCCTGTAGAGCAGTGGTTCTCAACCTTTCTAGTGCTGTGACCCCCTTGATAAAATTTCCCAAGTTGTGGAGACCCCTAACAGTAAAATTATTTTCATAGTGTGGGTTGTCAGCACCCAAGGCAAGACAATTTGCGCCCCTAATCCACAGACACTTAGGGCTCCCTTAGTCCCTTCCACTCGTACAGTATTAAAACCCCTTATGGTACATTTTAGGATGTACCACTCTTTCTCTTTGTTCTCATTTCTTTCCCTTTTATCTCTCTATGCTAGTTTTTTTTTTTTTTTTTTTCCCCCATCCCTCTCTCTCGCCATCTTTCTAGTTCTTTCTCTTATTCTTTCTCCCCCCCCCCCCCCCCCCTCCTCACTTTTCCTCTCCCTTCCTTCCATGTATTCTCTATTTTTATTCTTCCTCTTACTCCTTACGGGTGGGGGAAATGGGATTAGTGGCAGTGCTGGTGGGGGGTGGGATCAGTGCCAGTGCAGGGGGGAGTTCTGATCAGCCAACTTAGGTGATCTTGATCAAGGCCATCTGCTGATCTGAGAACTGTAGTGGGGACTTTTAACTGCAACTATAATCACGGGTAGTGTTGCTCACTGTGTCTTCGGCTTCACTGTGTCTCCGACATCTCGTAGCAGTGACACCTTTGCCGAAAAAAGGAGATAGGGTCTCCTCCAGCCCCTCCCACTTCACATTCCTCACCAGTCAGCTGACCTCTAGTATCTGCCCCCCAGCCATACCGCAAACTGGGCGGCTGCAAAGAGGCTGAGTGGGCGGCCACGGGCTCCAGGAACAGCCCAACTGGGTGGCCACAGGCTCCAGGGACAGCCCAAAAGATCTAGGACAGCAGTGCGGGATTCAGGAACAGCCCAGGATTCTGTGACCCCTGGCAAATCATCATTCGACCCCCAGGTTGAGAACCACTGCTGTAGAGGCTCAATCCACCAGATGTGAGCCAGAAACAAACATGGGGACAAGGGAAAATGAACTCAACAGTGACCCCTAGAGTATAGAATAAAAATCACTGGGAATAATATAAATCACACTCCTAACATACTGACGTCCTCATTACCCATATTTCTCAGTATTGATATAATAAAACCGCTACCACATATAAATAGCTACCTAATCCCCACAATTTTGGGGCTTCATTCAGTAACTCTTGTATATTACCCAAGGCCCCAATATAGTTTGCCTTAAAAGTTGACCCTATTCTGACAGAATAAATAAACAAATATTGTCTAAATACAAGAGTCATGTGTATTCTTCTTTGAATCTTGGTGTACTTTGTGTATTTCTTCCAGATCTGTGCAGTAATCCAGCATCAAATTCCTGAGCTCTGTCTTTGCGCTGGGATTTCCCTTTATTAAGACCAGTCACTGCTGGTCTCTCTCCTTGCACAGGATGACTGGTCTTATCTCCGCCCTCTTCTTGTATTTTTCTGCAGGCAGCCTGTAGTGGGTGGACCTGCTGGGTCCCTCCCAAAGCTCTGCTGTCTGCACAGGCTATGTATAGCGCAGCGATGATGCCTATGTTACTTTTACAAGGTAACATCTGGGTTTAGAAATACATTTGGTGCACACAAGGTGGATTTATATCCCTTTTATCTGTTGAGGAATCCATTTAAAATGTATTTTTATTTTTTGTTTGTGCCCAGAGTTCAGCTTTGATATTATAAACTCACACTAAAAGGAAGAGGTGTCCCTGGAGTAGAAATGCTTTGGTTAAGGGACCAACAAGAAGTGACACAACATATGCTAGTGGATGAATTTTGGGGATTCCTGTAGAATCAAATCACTTCATCTCCTGTATACCCGCTGTGTTGGATTAATCATCTATGTATTAATGTCTTCCCTTTTTTTTTTTTTTTTTTTTTTTTTTTTTTTTTTTTTTTTTATTCACAGGTGGTTCTCACACTTTTATTATTTGTCCGTTTTCTGGAACGGGGCACTGCTTTGGTTAGTTGTGCAGTCACAGCTGTTTGGAGTAGAAATACCACAGTGGCTGCAGTCACTACTTCATTTCTTCAACAAGGCGCCACAACAAAAAATATCAGGTGAGCAATAAAATGACCATGTAAATTGTACATGGCACGTGAATTCTAGTTTAGTTTGCATATGAGGATTTCCAGTTTATTGGGGCTCCAGGACTACAAAAGTGTCAGGATATTCTTTTCCTATAGTCCAATCTTTTCAATTTTGTAACTTGCTATGTACTGTCTGTAAAAAGAAAAACTCTTAGCTGACTATGCGCATAGTTATCATTGCAGAGATAGTGCATCCTGAGTGGCATTAAACATTCCAACTTGCCTTTTAAAGCCCAACTCCGGGCAAATAAACAAAATTATCCTTTTGCAGTGGGGTTGTGCCCGCACTGCAAGGGTTAATTGTTCATTTATGTTTAGGGAAAAATTTAAGGTGATACATTTTCCTGATCCTTCACTCCTCCCCTTAGTTAGACTGATCCCAGCAGCTACTGCACCCCCACGGTCTAGGGTTTTGATGTCATCAAGACCAGAACAGGGTCCATAGCCCCACACTGGACGTGAGAACTCAGAGGAACAGCCCACTTCCATATTGGGAGGAGAGAAGGATGAGGTAAGTAAAACGGTTTCTCCTCTTCCCTAGACAAAACGAGCTATTAACCCTTGCATTTTATTCAACTAAAATCTCCATTACACAGCTGAACTTCTGTTTTTCTCGGAACTCCACCTGTCTGTTAAAGCCCCAGTCCCAGCCCCCTGACTTTATCGGCCAACTATATTGGCTGACAGATGCATGCCCCTGCTGTCTGCCTGCTGCCTAAGCAATATCCTGCAAACCACAAAAGAGGAACTCCTCTGTTGGATTCATGTCTGGATGTGACGTGGTGAGTGTTTCCCCTCCCAGCAAGGAAGCAGTACTTAGCACTGTGTAAAATAGCAGCCTCCCCAGACCATCCAGTTCTCTACCCTGTGCAGTCCCTCACTCCCATTTACTTCCCTATCTCCACTTGCAGCCTGTCATTACAGCCAATAGAGTTTACGTTTTTTTTTTTTTTGTTTTGTTTTTGTTTTTTTTTTAGATTTTAAAGTCGCACTTCCATTTGTCAAAAAGCAATATTTTTGTTTTATGAAATTTGGTGTTATTTAAAAAGACGTTATATATCACAATAGCTAAACCTGTGTCTGTAATGCATGTTCAAACTTTTAAAAGTGATTAAGTCTTGTTTTTAAGACTGAGTACAAGCAAGTACCGATGCTTCTTTTTAATGTCATGTGACAGTGGCACTAATATGCAGCACTGATGACGTGTGGACTGTCAATATTTTTTTATTTTTACATTTTAAATATTTATTACAACCTTCTTTTTTTTTTTTTTTTTTTTATAAGCCCTGTTGGGGGGCTCTGCTGAGATATCAGGGGTCTTAGCAGACCCCTGACATCTCCCTTTTAAGACAGGGAAAGGGACTGAGGACACAGATTCTCCAGTCCCTTTCTCTGCAGCCTCAGCTGCACTGGAGATGAATGGACAGGAGACAGAGGCTCCTCTCCATTCATAAACTGAAGCATCGTAACACAGCTTACAATGCTTAGTTATGAATGGACAGAAGCAATGATCACTGACTCTGTTCATTTGGAAAAAAAGGAGCTGGTAAATGACAGATTTACCGGCTCCTTCCTCTGCTCTCCATCCTGACAGATCAAGGACAAATGGACCCAAAGTGGAGCACGGAGGAGGAGGACACAGGGGGGACTGGAGAAGGATACAGGGACAGTCGGGTGACCAATGCGGGGGTGGCAGGAGTTACAATCACCAAACCCCATGTATAGATTTCAATAAAGTAGCTGAAACCTGCAGGAGGGAGAGGAGGAGAAGCGGCTGTCAGAAATCTATACAGGGAGATCGGTGCTTGTAACTCCCCCACCGATCACCCCCTACTGCCCAGGTATCGGATCAAGCGTCGGAGCATTTGCCTGAATACAAGTACTCAGGCAATATCGACTGCACTAGTATCGGTGCAACCCTAATAACAAACATGTTCTACTTCCCTCCTCTGTGCAGTTGGTTTTGCACAGAGCAGCCCAGATCCTCCTCTTCTCGGGTCCCTCTTTGCTGCTCCTGGCCCCTCCATCCGATTGAGTGCTCCCTCAGCCAGCAGCTTTCTATGGGGGCACTTGAGTCGAGTCAGAGCTCCGTGTATCCATTCACACATGGAGCCCCGACTTGGCCCCGCCCCTTTTCTCCCCCTAATTGGCTGACTGACTTTGACAGCTGCGGGAGCGCATGGCGCTGCTGCTGTGTCTCAGCCAATCAGGAAGAGTGTCCCCGACGGCTTAGACATTCGTGGACATCGCTGGAGGGAGAAAGGGGCTTAGGTAAGCAATTAGGGGGTGCTGGGGTGGCTGCTACACACAGGAGTTTTTTTTTTTTATGTTAATGCATTAACCCCATCCATCCATGTCTCTATGCTTTATTTTGTGGAGAAATCACTTTGGAAAACACCTAGCATTTCTGGCTGTGGCCATCTTGAGTAAAGGCAAATGATTCATGTAGCATTTACTTCCTGGAATTCATCTGCCCTAAGCTCAGGCATGCAAATAGGAGGGTGTGCTTGGCTAAGAAATACCCTCCTTCCTTCCGGAAGATTAAATTAAATTACAAAATTGGCCTAGGCCTGGAAACCCGGATGTAACTGAAGAAATGCAAAAAAAAAAGTTTAAAACCGGTAAATATGATATACTTCCTATTTTATTCTATTTTCCTATCTATTTCCTAATGATTGCAGTATAAGGATTACCAATAGCCAATGTTTATTGAGAGAGTGAAATTCCACTTTAAAAAATGCGTTGCCACTAAACCCATTCGATTTTAGTCGACTCACTGAAAACTGGAATTGATTTTCGTCATAGTTTTCATCAATTGACTTCATTCTAATTTTATTTTCCTTTAGTTTTGCAGCTAATGAAAACTATAATTTAAAATATTTTCGGTGCTAACATGAACACTGCAAGGGTTAAAAGGCAATTTTCCAATCTGTAAAATGTACCTTTCCCCTTTGTGTAAGTTAGTCATTTTATTCTCCTTGATGGGTTTCACCTACTGAGTTCTGGTGGCCTGTGCTACATTTTCTTGCCTCAAAATTTGTTTGCTCTAAAGTCTATAGAGAAATCTGACTGCTAGAAGGATGTGAAAACAGGCTGTAGATCCTCCACCAGTACCGTCAAGAGGAGTATTAGTCACATGATGGTGACAATGTAGGCTATACATTATGCTTGTCTTACAGGTCCATGTTTCATAGGTTGATGGACCTCCAGTTTAGTATTACATGTACATTATCATGAGAATCGTGAAAGAGCCAGATGGATGACGTGCCTCAAGCAGTACAGCTGGTGTGTTACATTTTTAGTCTCTGCTAATTTTAAAAGCATCTGCTAAATTTCAGAATTCTCCATTTGGTCCACTCCTGATTACAGCAGAATATGACATCTTTCTATATTTAAGTTGTATCTGTAGCATTGTCCTTATGAATGCAATTTTATGTATTAAAATCTAGGTGGCGAGGTTTCCACTATTTTGGCTCTATCCTTGATATGGCTGCACAGCCTGAGAAGACTAGAAGAGTGTCTGTATGTCAGCGTCTATTCCAGTGGGGTTATTCATGTGGCTCAATATGGTCTTGGAGTTGCCTACTATTTTCTTATCGGGATAACATTACTTGATTATGCCAACTTAGATCCAAAAAACGGTAAGTGTGCAAGGGAATGGGTGGATTTGCAAGGCAATGCACTTTGGAGCATATATTTCCATCAACAAAAGGATGGTCCTTTTGCTAATGTTTCCAGATATTGTGACCTTTTTTAGCTGCGCGCGTGCACATACAAGTATTAATAACGTACAGAATAAAACTAAGCAATTGGAAAGCAGGCACCCAGAATATGTCGGATCACATTCACCTCCAACTTTTCACCCAATACAGGCTTGATTTAAAAGGGGGGGGGGGAGGGGTCATAGGTGGGGCTACAGTGTGCTTGTCCTGCTTTATTAAAGTTCGATGTGCCACTTCTGCTTTCCTGCTGAGTTTGTGAAGCACGGTTGTTTTTCTTCTAGGATTGCTCTGTATTTGGCGCCATCCATCTTCCTATCAACTCTGACCAACTTCCCTGTTCATGCTGAAAAAAACATTCCCACAGCATGATACTGCCACCATCCTGTTTCACGGTGGGGATGGTGTGTTCAGGGTGATGTACAGTGTTTGTTTTTCCACCACACATAGCGTTTTGCTTTTAGGCCAAAAAGTTCCATTATGGTCTCTCTGACCAGAGCACCTTCTTCCACATGTTTACTGTGTCCCCCCACATGGCTTCTTGCAAACTGCAAACAGGACTTATTATAGCTTTCTTTCAAGAATGGCTTTCTTCTTGACACTTTTCCCTAAAGGCCAGAGTTGTGGCGTGCATGACTAATAGTTGTCCTGTGGACAGATTCTCCCACCTGAGCTGTGGATCTCTGCAGCTCCTTCAGAGTTACCATGGGCCTCTTTGCTTTCTTTCAACAATGACTTTCTTCTTGCCACTTTTCCCTAAAGGCCAGAGTTGTGGAGTGCATGATTAATAGTTGTCCTGTGGACAGATTCTCCCACCTGAGCTGTGGATCTCTGCAGCTCCTCCAGAGTTACCATGGGCCTCTTGCTTCTCTGGTTAATGTTCTCCTTGCCCGGCCTGTCACTTTAGGTGGATGGACATATATATTCGTAGGTTTGCAGTTGGGCCATACTCTTTGCCTTTTTTTTTTTTTAATTCTTTATTTGTCATTTTATAACAATTACAATGCATTTCCCTCCGGGGATAATTCCTCATACACATCCACATTAATATATATAAAAAGTGACATGGTTATCCCCTCCTACCCCCCAGCCCCCTCCCCCACCCCTCAGGACAATGCTCGTCGAGGACAAAGTGCTTGCCCGGTTATGCCGGGCTAATAATCTCCTCTAGATAACCCCAGGTCCCTTTAAACTTGATCCGTGCTGCCCATTTCCCTAAATGATCCTCCTCTTCAGGTTCGACTCCCCCCTTGTCCATACACTCGACACTGTATACCTCATTAAGGCTAAACAACCAGTCTCGAGTACAGGGGCTCGAGGCGTTCAGCCAGTTCGACGCTACATCGAGCATTATGGGGATCAAAGAGGTCTTGTAGTTCTTTACAGAGTCCGAGATCCCGTGGAAAAGGCAGACCCACGGGTCCTCTACTATTTCCTTCCCTGTAATGTCTTTTATCAGTCCCAGGATTTTTTTCCAGAAGATTTTTATGGTAGGACACTCCCACCAAATATGGGCCATTGTTCCTGGAGTTGAACAACCCCTCCAGCAAGTATTTGATTTAGTCTTGTCCATTTTGCTTACCCTGTCCGGGGTGGCATACCATCTTGCGAGGCATTTGTAGTGGCTTTCTGTTCTTCTGGTGACTACTGCTAAGTAATGGGCCATCCTCAGGATCTTATAAATCACAGTTCCACTACATTGTGACCCCGGTTCCTGCTCCCACTTTTTAATGTATGGGGGTGCCTCCAGCTCCTGCTCTGTTCCCAAGATCTTATATATTTGCGTTATCTCCCCTCCTGTCTGCTCCTTTATACAGAGCTGCTCAAACGGTCTGAGCTCCTCCATACTCCTGAGAGGTTTCGGAAGTCTCTCAATGAAGTGGGAGAGCTGGAGGTACCTCCACCCATTCATTACCCATAGATTAGATTCTAGACTTAATTCTGACAATGTGCATATTTGCCCCTTATTTAAAAAATGTTTCAATTGTACAGAGTCACCCTTCAACCAGTTCCCTCCCACCTCCCTCCTCCCTGGTTCAAAAAAAACATTATTTTTCATGTGTATCAGTGGTGAGTTATATGACCATTTATTCTTGAAGTGTATCATATCCCAATATTTAAATGTGTTATACGTTAATAAAGATGTGTATGTGCTCAGTGCTCTGAATTTTGGAGGGTTCCAGAGTGCCTGTCCTAAATTCGTGTTACTCAAAAAGTGCTCAATGTGAACCCAGCGCTTATCCGTATCTTTTTTTACACCATTCCGTGATCCGTGACAACACTACTGAAATGTAGTATCTATTGAAGTCTGGTAATGCTATTCCACCTTTTTTTTTTTTCCCCCTACTTAATACTGTGAAAGCAATGCGTGGTTTTTTGCCACCCCAGACAGCTTCGCTTATTAAACTCCTAAGGGCTTTTAAATAATATCCTGGTAGAGGGATGGGCATCATCTGAAATTTATACAAGATCCTGGGCGTTGGACTCATTTTAATCGCGTTTACTCGCCCAAACCACGAAAGGGGTCTGGCGTGTAATCTTCTCACTTCTTGCCTGATGTCATCTAACAAAGGAATAAAATTTTTTACAAATAGTCTATTAAAGGTGTTAGCTAGTTTAATCCCCAGGTACTTGATCTCCCCTTTCGAAAGAAAAGGGAAGACAGCAGCCAGGTGATCCACTTCTTGCTTATCTAGGTTGATATTCAAGCATTCAGATTTCCTGGAATTTATTTTGAAATTCGAGACTTCTCCATACTTTCTAATAATCTGAAGCATATTGGGGAGGGTTATTCTGGGGTTTGTAATGAAGAACAGAACGTCGTCGGCAAAAGACGCTAGTTTGTGTTCCTCTGTTCCGACCTTTATACCCCTGCAGTCCGGGCTGTTGCGGATAGCAGACAACAGGGGCTCAAGGGTCAGGACGAACAGAAGTGGGGAAAGAGGGCAGCCCTGCCTTGTTCCATTGAACATCCTGAAGGGCTTTGATATCGCCCCATTAGCTCTCACCATCCCTGCCGGGCTACTATAGAGGACCTTAACCCAAGAGATAAACCTCTGTCCGAACCCCAAGGCTTCCAAAGTGTTTATCATAAACCCCCAGTCTACCCTGTCAAATGCATTTTCAGCATCAATTGACAGGAATAGAGCTGGGGGCCCACCATGTTTGCAAAATTCTGATAATAGCACTGCCCGAACCCCGTTGTCCCTACACTGTCTCCCGTTAACAACTACTCTTTGCATTTTTGGATGATGGAATGAACAGTGCTCTGTGAGATGTTCAAAGCTTGGTATATATATTTTTTTTATAACCTTACCCTGCTTTAAACTTCTCCACAACTTTATCCCTGACCTGTCTGGTGTGTTCTTTGGTCTTCATGTTGCTGTTTGTTCACTAAGGTTCTCTAACAAACCTCTGAGGACTTCACAAAACAGCTATATTTATACTGAGATTAAAATACACACACAGGTGGAATCTATTTACTAATTAGGTGACTTCTGACAGCAATTGGTTCTACTAGATTTTAGTTAGGGGTATCAGAGTGAAGGAGGCTGAATACAAATGATGCCAAACTTTTCAGATATTTGTCAAAAACTGTACAAACCATTTATCATTTTCCTTCTGCTTCACAATTATGTGCCACTTTGTGTTGGTCTATCACATAAAATCCCAATAAAATACATTTACGTTTTTGGTTGTAACATGACAAAATCTGGAAAATTTCAAGGGGTGTGAATACTTTTTCCAGGCACTTTAACTGGTAAAGCTGGCCATAGATTGATCGAAATGTGGCAGGATCAGCAGGGACTGCACACATTTCAATCCATGTTTCAGTTCAAAAGGAGATCTAATTGACTCTTCTCAAAGGCACTGTTGACAAATTTTAAATCCCTGCTGTTAAAATACAGTAGCATAGCAGCGAGGATTCTCAATCCACCTTGTGTGGATGGAGCGTGTGGAAAATTGACTTGCACAGCTAGTGGTGCTGTATGGTGGCCCACCTGTGGTCAGCAGCACTGCTATAGTAGCGGGTTCTGAAATGGTAGGCGGTGTCTTAGGGACTTTTTCTCACCTCGTCTTTGAGTACAGCACCTGGAGAGAGCGCAGCTCCACCCACTTCCCAGGAAACACTGCAGTCATTTCTTTAAAGCCTGGACACTTCCACCATGGCCTCAGTTGTAGTGTTTCCTCCAGCCATGGTAGAAGTGCTGCAGTGGACCAGGGGTGTGGTTCACTCTCTCCAGGTGGAGAAGGTTAAGGCATACCTGGTGTTGCTTTCTTGTTCTGCTGGCCAGCTCAACCCCCCCCCCCCCCCCACCTCCCCCGGGTAGGGGCTGTTTCTGGTGCCTTTCCTCTTTTCGAACTGGCGAGGGTAGAGGCCGGCGGGGACTGCATCAGGCAGTGCGGCATCTCTGGTTTCCAAGCCTGCGCTCTCTTCTGGGTCCCGAGTGGCCGGTGATGTCACTGCCGGATGGGGTGGGACTTCCGGCGGTGCCCAGTGGCTTCCGGTTCTGGCCGCTGTAATGCAGGAGGGGGAGGCGGCCTCAGGGGTGCAATCTCCGATCCTCGCAGCAGCGAAAGGACAGTGAAAACCCTGGGAGAGATAGAGCTAGAGGAACTGGTGGCAGGAGCAGGAGTCACAAGCACCAGCCAGACCCAGGTAGGAGAGGCAGTGGCCTCTGTTAGTTTGACCTGGGCTATTTTTGTTTTTCCCTCTCTTCCTCCCCTGGGGGGGCCTGCATCACACTCCTCAGGTGACGTCTATGGGGAAGTGTGATTTACAGCAGTGATGTTATGGGGTATATTTTGTATCACTGACTGTTTGTTTATGGGTGTGCTGGGGGGAGAAGGGCGCTGAACTATTTAGAAAATTTGGGATGGCTTCTGAACAAGGAAAAATCAAACCTCATTCCTTCTCAGAGGACCATTTTCCTGGGGTAGGTCATCAACTCGTTGCAGGAAAAGATTTTCCTCCCCAGAGGAAAAAATTATAAAGGTGCAGGCAGCAGTGAAGAGTACACACAAATTTATCTGTTATAGTTCGGGCAGCCATGTCCACGCTGGGACTTCTCACAGCCTCAATCCCGGCTGTTCAGTGGGCCCGCCTCCATTCAAGAGGCCTCCAGGCAATTCTGCAGAATCAAGATCCCTTCTCCAGTAAAAAGGAAGTTATGGTGGTGGAGGAGGCAAGCAAATTTGAGCAAGGATTTGTTTTGGACCTTTCCCACAGCGAAGATCTTGACAACAGATGCGAGTTCCTGGGGGTGGGGTGCGCATCTCCAAAGCCAGATGGCTCAAGGGTACTGGACAGTAGAGGAATCCAGGAGGTCCTCCAGCTGGAGGTAACTGTGGGCCATTTTCCTGGGGCTTTGGCCTTCAATCAGATAATCGGGGGCCCACACATCCAGGTATTATCAGACAACGCCACAGCAGTCGCTTACATCTCAAGACAAGGGTCACAAGAAGTAGGTGTCTGCTAGACTTGTCTCTACAGACTCGGACTTGGGCAGAACACAACTTGGCATCCTTAATAGCAGTACATCTGAAACGCAGCCTAAACCAGATAGCGGACTTCTTAAGCAGAAGAAGGGTACTAGAGTCTGAATGGAGCCTAAGTCCGGATGTTTTTCAGAGGATAGTAGACAAATGGGGGGGCTCCCCAGGTCGACCTTTTTGCATCGTAAACGAATGCAAAAGTACCAGTCTACTTTTCTCTAAACAGGCAGGACCGAGCGGTGGGTCTGGAAGCACTGGCTCAGCACTGGACCTTCTGCTTGTGCTACGCCTTTCCCCTTGTGCAAATAATCCCTTTAGTGCTCAAGAAACTGCAGGGAAAAAAGACATCCCTAATTTTAGTAGACCCGTATTGGCCCAAGAGGGCTTGGTTTTCAGTTCTACTAAAGTTAGCAGTAGAGCCCCATTGGTTGGTTCCAGTTCGAAGGGACCTGCTGACTGAGGGTCCCCTACAGTGCCTTGCGAAAGTATTCACCCCCCTTAGCATTTTTCGTGTTCTGTTGCCTCACAACCTGGAATTAATATGGCTTGTTCAATGATTGGATATAGTAAAAAATGGGAGATTAGGGCGCTCAAAACTTCATAATAGCCAAAAGTCTCTATACAAAAGTCCAATCATAATGGTAGTGGCAATGATATGGAGAAATCTTCAACACTAATGGCTGCAGCTTAGCAGAATGAAGCAGGATCTATGAAAACACAAGCAAATAAAACGCGCCTCTAAGTACAGAAGAAAACATGTTTTATTATCCCAACAGATTTAAGGACACTTACAGGATGAAGAGATAAAACAGGCACAGTGTATGAGTAGATACGTTCTGCAGCATTGGAAGGGGTCACGGCGGGAAGAAGTCTTCAGACTAATGGATGTGTGACACATGAACTGACGTCATCCACGAGGAGAGGAGAAGGACCCGGAAGTGATGTCAATGCTAGAAGACAGTTAACCAGCCTGGACCGGAGCGCAGAGTGGAGGAAGTGAGGTCATAAGAAAGGGACGCGTTTCAGAACTCTGGACGGTTCCTTTGTCAACCTATGACCATAGAAATAACTGGGCACAATATATATGCAATGGGCCAGCCATGGGCGGATACAATAAAGAAACAGGAAGTGAACAAAATAAATAAATAGCGTTGTGAAGAAAAAGTTTTGTATATAGAGAAAGATGTATGGCTGGAAAAGGTGTATATGGCACTTGGCATGTGTATATATGTGTGTGTATGTATGTATGTATGTATATATATATATATATATATATATATATATATATATATATATATATATATATATATATATATATATATATATATATATATATATATATTATAATAGAAGAAAGCCTGCGGCAATCAGTAATAAAATGTAGATGTACATGGACCAATGCGTTGTGCAGGCTTATAGACTGTGTTTATGCATGCACACACATATATAAATGCATATACATGGACGTGTATACACTGAATAATAGCATAAATGAGTGTTTACGCTGGATATAATAAAACGGGTAATATCACATAATTGCTAGATCATAAAATACCTCTAAGGAAGGAACAAGAGAAAAGTATATGTAATCTCAAAGTATAGCACTGACTTCAAAGTCCTCATTTAACCCTCCGGGGGCCAAAACATTTAATAAAAAAATCCAGTACATTTCCCTGGCGAGGATAGCAACAAAAGAAAAGGGGGGGGGGGGGAGGGGGAAAGCGGAATAGGGGAGGGGAGAAAAAAAAAACTTTATTCCTTTATTAATTGTACTACATCCAAGGTCCTTTTATATTCTGGAGTGTCCATGCAGGATGTTATACGTTGGCAAAACAAAACGCCAGCTCCGTGTGCGTTTTGCAGAGCATCTCAAAAGCATTTGACTCAAAGAAGATACCCCCATAGCTCAGCATTTTGTGTTATATCATCAGGGCAAAACCCATGGTTTGAGAGTTAAGGGATTCCTTTCCCTTGATCTCTTTGCCAAGAGGGGAGACTTTGGTACGGTGCTTCTCAGAAAGGAAAAATTCTGGATCGTCAGGCTCAAAACCATTCAGCCACTAGGCTTAAACAAAGAATTGAGCATGAAGATCTTTCTTGAACCTTAAACATTTTAAAACTGGCTTAATCTTTTCCTCCCTCCTTCCCTTTCTCCTTTCCTCCACTTCCCTCTCCCCCCCCCCCCTTTTTTTTTTTTTCTCCCCTCCCCCCTGCCCTCCCTTATTCCGCCCCCCCCCCTTTTTTCTTTTGTTGCTATCCTCGCCATGATCAGGACAGTGCCGATGACCCTCTCTTGTTCATGAATGTTAATATGGTGTTTTTGCTATGTTCTGCTTATCGAGTACCTCCAGTCATGCTGAAATTATATAACGACTGAGGCCATGGTGGAAGTGTCCAGGCTTTAAAGAAATGACTGCAGTGTTTCCTGGAAAGTGGGAGGAGCTGCGCTCGCTCCAGGTGCTGTCCTGAAAGACTAGTAGAAATACCGTTAGTCTGTTTTTTTTTTTTTTCTTTTGTTTTATTGGGTCATTCAGCATACAGGTCATATACCGCAAAAGAAAAAAACATAAATATGAATAACACAAATTCTGGATTCAAAGCAAAGTACAACATTTGTTCCATTCAATTGTCTTGTGTAACATATGCAAAAAGCGTAGTTAAAGGAAACATACTAAAGCAATATAATTTCAAAACATAACAAGGATAGATAGACTTTTAAATCCTGAGTTGTTCCACACATAGGTGATGCTCCTGGTCTTGGGGACTTTGATGTTTCAAGCAGAGTTGTCCAGTTCTCAGGTATACGCCTTTCTTTATTTAGATATAGGGTTGTGTTATGCAAATAATATCCTATTTTTGAGTTCTCAAACACTGCAATATCTTTATGGGGTAGGGGAACCATCCGGGGCCTACAGCCGTGGCCAAAAGTCTTGAGAATGACACAAAAATATTAATTTTCACAATCTGCTGCCTCAGTTTTTATTATAGCAATTTGCATATATACTCCAGAATAATATGAAGAGTGATCAAATTAATTGCAATTAATTACAAAGTCCCTCTTTGCCATGAAAATGAACTTTAATCCCATACAAAACATTTCCACTGCATTTGTGAAGAAGGATTCAGGGCGCCCAAGTCCAGCAAGCACCAGGACCGTCTCCTACAGTTGATTCGGTTGCAGGATCGGGCACCACCAGTGAAGAGCTTACTCAGGAAGGGCAGCAGGCAGGTGTGAGTGCATCTGCACGCACTGTGAGGTGAAGACTTTTGGAGGAAGGCCTGGTGTCAAGAAGGGCAGCAAAGAAGCCACTTCTCTCCTGGAAAAACCTCAGGGACAGACTGATATTCTGCAAAAGGTACGGGTTGGACTGCTGAGGACTGGGGTAAAGTAATTTTCTCTCTTGAATCCCCTCTCCAGTTGTTTGGGGCATACGGAAAAAAATACTTGTCCGGAGAAGAAAAGGTGAGAACTACCATCAGTCCTGTGTCATGCCAACAGTAAAGCATCCTGAGACCATTTCATGAGTGGGGTTGCTTCTCAGTCAAGGGAGTGGCAACAGCCATTGGCTCCTGCTGTCACAATTTTGAAGAACACAGCCATTAATAAAGAATAGTACAAAAAGAGAGCAAGTTCTCCCAACAGTCCAAGACAAGTTTAGTGAGGAACATTGCCTTTTCCAGCATGATGGGACACCTTGCCATAAGACAAAATTCATAACAAAGTGTCTTGGGGAACAAAACCTCAAACATTTGGGTCCATGGCAAAACTCCCCAGACCTAAATCCCATTGAGAGCTTTTGGTCAATCCTCAAGAGACAGGTGAACAACCCCCCCCCCCCCCCCCCCCACAAATTTTGATGCACTCCAAGCATTGATTATGCAAGAATAGGCTGCCATCAGTCAGGATGTGGCCCAGAAGTTGATTGACAGCATGCCAGGACAAATTGCAGAGGTCTTGAAATAGAAGGGTCAACATTGCAAATATTGACTCTTTGCATAAACTTAATGTAATTGTCAATAATAGCCTTTCACACTTATGAAATGCCTGTAATTATACTTCAGTATACTGTAGTAACATCTGAC